>NW_026726517.1:0-39899 GCF_029784015.1 Lycium ferocissimum
TTTTTTTTCATGATCAACATGTTGATGAGTTCGACGGCCATTTCTTGGCCGAACCCTCTCTTCCTCTCTTTCTCTTGAATTTTCTAGAGCTTAAAATGATAAGTTGTGCCTTATAATTCATCCCTTAAATATATATATATATATATATATATATATATATATATATATAATTGCTTGCACATGGCCGGTCATGTGCAAGCTCCTCTTCTTTTCTTTTTTTTTTTTTTTTTTTGCTTTCTTTTCTCCAATTTTCTCAAATTTTCTAGAAATTTCCATAAAAGATGAATAAGTCTTGCATGGTCCTCTAATATCCACATATATATATATATATATATATATATATATATATATATATATATATATATATATATATATATATATATATATATATATATATATATATATATATATAAGTCCCTTACAAAATATGAAATGAACACATGTACATCTTCATGGCTTAAAATAATTGGCCAACCATGGGTGGGACCCACGGCCACTTGGCTTCTCCAAGAAGTCATGAACTAATAACACTTTTCAAATTCCAAGTTCGCCCTTATCATTCCATGCCAATAATATTTATAAGCGACTTGCGCATTCAAACAAAACCGGAAAATGGCCTTGCCCTTAACTTTTCACGACTAGCTCGGAATGTCCCGGCGTATGAAATACGGGATATAACAACTTTCCATTTCCAAGTTGGAATTTCTATGGCTTGCAACAACCCGCTCGGCTTTTGGTGCTCGATTTTCACTTGCTGACAGTTAGGACATTGAGCTACGAATTCCGCTATATCCTTCTTCATCCCATTCCACCAATATATGGATTTAAGATCATGATACATTTTCGTTGCTCCGGGGTGGACAGAATAACGGGAACAATGAGCTTCTCTCAATATTTGGTGGCGTAATCCTGCAACATCAGGAACACATAACCTGCCTCGGAATCGGAGAACTCCATCTCCAGAAATCTCAAATGATGACTTCTCCTTTTGAGGGAGGGTATTTCTGTAATGAATTAGCATGGGATCTTCGTATTGTCGCTCTTTCACTTCCACTACTAACGATGAAATCGCTGAATTCTGAATGGTAGCTCCCATGCTACCTGAGTCCACTACTCGAACTCCTAGGCTAGCTAACTGCTGGAGCTCACGAGCCATTTCTTTTTTCTCTGGCTGCACATCGCATAAACTTCCCATGGATCTACAGCTAAGAAAATCAGCCACAACATTTGCTTTTTCGGGATGATACAGGATGTCAACATCATAGTCTTTCAATAATTCCAACCACCGCCGCTGTCGCAAATTCAATTCTTTCTTCTTGAAGATATAGTGAAGGCTCTTATGATCTGTATAAATATCCACATGGACACCATACAAATAATGTCTCCACATCTTTAACGCATGAATCATTGCAGCCAATCCAAGATCGTGGGTTGGATAATATTTCTCATGTTTTCGTAACTGTCACGAAGCATACGCAATCACCTTACCATGTTGCATCAACACACAGCCTAGCCCAATGCCTGAAGCATCACAATACACAACATAACCTCCCAACCCTGCGGAAGTGTCGGGAGAGGCGTGGTTAATCTATCCTTTAGCTCTTGGAAACTACGTACACAAACATCGTCCATTGAAACTTGTCGATTTCTCGGGTTAACCATGAGCGGTGCGAGGAAATAGAAGAAAAAAGCCTTCAACGAATCTCCTGTAATAACCTGCTAAGCCTAGAAAACTACAAACTTCCGTAGGAGTTGTGGGCCTTGGCCAAGTATTCACGGCCTCAATCTTCTGGGTGTCTACCCGAACACCATCGACTGAAATAATATGCCCCAAAAAGGTCACTGAGTTCAACCAAAACTCACACTTAGAAAATTTAGCAAATAATTCTTGAGTTTGAAGAACTCTAAGAACAGTACACAAATGATCCGCGTGTTCTGCCTCGGACCTAGAATACACAAAGATATCGTCGATGAATACAATAAAAAATAAATCTAGGAAGGGTCTGAACACATTGTTCATCAAATCCATAAATACTGCCGGTGCATTAGTTAGCCCAAACGACATTGCCTGGAATTCAAAATGGCCATATCTTGTTCTAAACGCTGTCATAGGAATATCCTTCTCCCTAACTCGCACCTGATGATACCCGGATCTCAAATCTATCTTTGAAAACCATTTGGCACCTTGTAATTGATCAAATAAATTATGAATCGTTCGAAGAGGATATTTTTTCTTGATCGTCACCTTATTCAGTTATCGATAGTCAATACACATCCGTAAGCAGCCATCTTTCTTTCGCACAAACAACACGGGTGCTCCCCACGGGGATAAACTAGGCCTAATAAAGCCTTTCTCAAGCAAGTCCTTCAATTGCTCCTTCAACTCTTTCAACTCTGCGGGAGCCATTCTATAGGGAGGAATAGATATGGGCCTTGTATCCGGTAGCACATCAATAGCAAAATCAATCTCCCGCTCGGGAGGGAGGCTTGAAAGCTCTTTCGAGAACACATCCTGAAACTCATTCACTACGAGGACAGACTGAAGAGTTTTCAGTTCTGCTTCTACATCTTGAACCCGAACTAGATGGTAAATACAACCTTTTGTGATCATTTTCCTTGCCTTAAGATAGGAAATAAACCTACCTTTTGGTGACGCAACATTCCCTTTCCATTCTAAAACTGGTTCTCCCGGAAATTGGAAGCGAACCATTTTCACTCTACAATCAACATTGGCATAGCAAGAAGCCAGCCAATCCATGCCTATGATAACATCAAAATCCACCATTTTTAGCTCATGTAGGTCAACCATAGTACGATGGTCACAAATCACAACTACATAATTTTTATATACTCGACTAGCTATTACCGGCTCACCAACGGGTGTAGACACCTCAAAAGGTTCGATCGTCTACGGTTTGACCCCAAACCGACCCACAATATATGGAGTAACATATGACAATGTGAAGCCCGGATCTACCAAAGCATATACATCATGAGAGAATACCGATGATACACCTGTGACGACATCGGGAGAAGACTCAAGATCCTGGCGTCCGGCCACCGAGCATAAATACGGGAGAACCGGGGGCTCTCAAGACCTCTACCATGGTTACGGAACATGTGAACCTGGCCCACAGCGTATAAATGATGAAAACTCGGCTATCGACAACCGCTAGGAACGCCGGACGGGCATCTCGTCCTAATCGTCACTACACTAGGAACATCGTGGCACGGGTGGTTAACCCGAATCACCCCAACCGAGAACGAGAAGCCCCGAAACTCGACTCGGCCGGGAATAAGTCTATCAAAGGGCGTAAATCGTGGAGGTGCACTAGTCATACCATGGCCGAAACTCGGCATCGATCTCTATACTCACTCGTCGGACCCGAAGATCTGGGTCTTGCTATACCTCTATCATACTCACGCTCACTTCTTTGCTGTTGTTGGCTTTTCTTTCTAAATTCATGGGCTTGAATGCGTGAGATATCCATGTTGTCCTAAAGGGACGCGATCAAAGCACTTATCCGACCGCCTCTCACAAATCGTGCACTCGGTTACCCATAGCTACCATGGCCGAAGCTCTTAGCCAAAGAATTCCCAGTCAAGGCACTCATACTCCCTTGCCTAAGTGTTATACCCGCGTTTTCGGAAGCATGAGTTTGACGTGTACCTCATCGTAGTAATGAGATGTTTTGAAAGGCACAAGCCATGGAAAGTACGTAACAATGAAGAAAAAGGGTGAATTACGATCTCGTAAGTCGTAACGGAAAGAATATTTTGAAACACGGGAACATGGCCATTATTAGTGTAATAAGTGATAAATATCATGTATGGAGAATTTGAATATTTCGGGATTGAGCAAATTGAAGAAAATAAGTTCGACGAAAATTTGAGAAACGCGGGACGGATTTTAGTTAACTTTGGAGGCGCATATCTCATAGTATATGTGGAGTTTTAAGGTGGTTCAAAGTCCTAAAATGAAGTTCGTCGAGTCTAGTTTGTAATGCAACCAACCGTTCATTGATAGGACATCGGAGTAGAGAATTATAGACGTTACAAACTGGGCTGCCGGAGTATTCCCGCGGCACTAGTCTTACTGATACCATGAAAAAACCGACTTGACGGTCCGTTTTAAGGTGTTAAAATCTTTTTTTTCATCCAAAACTTCCAAAAATTTCCGGAAAATTCGGCGGCAAAGGGAGGAGCTAAAGAAAAGGTAAGATTTAATCCTTCTTTACATGTTTTATGGATGTGTTGAACGTGTTATGGTGCATGGAAATGGATGGAAAATCATGAGAGGTTGTATGTTGGGAGTTGTAGCCGTGGGTGTATGTTGTTGATGTAAGCATGACGAACCAATTTTATGTGATGTAATTTGATAGTTGTGGATGTTGTGGAGTGTGAAAATGAATTAAAATCATGAAAATATGGATGTTAAAGTTGAGTTGTGAAAGTTGAAGGTTGGCCGTGTGTGTGTGTATGGTGTGATGATAGTGATTTAATTGTATACAACATGTTTGTGTGTTATGGTAATGTGTAGAAAGTGAATGAAACTTATGGAATGGTGTAGGTTGAGGGTTGGCCGAATAAGGTCGTTTTTGGTAGCTTATAGCGAATTGATTTTATTTGGTATGTTTTGGTTGTTGTCGTCATGAATCTAATGAGGTAAATAAGAGCTTAATGCAAGTTGGTGTTGTAATTGTTGGTGGGCTGATTTAGAACCTTAAGAAATTTTAATGTGGTTTCATGAATTGGTGGAAGATAATGTCGTCAATGTGTGAAATTGTTAGTATGGTTTATGAGTTTAAAGAAAAGAAATGCGTTGTTGATATTTCCTTGGACTTGGAGGGTTTCGGGTTGCCTTATGTTTTGGTTGGATTGTTTTGAACAATTTTGTGAATTGTGGGAAATGTTATTGATTTGTGTTTGAAAGGTTTGAATTGTTATTCGAATATACGATCGTTGGTAGTAGTTTGAAAATATGTAGTTAAGTTGAATATAATTGGAATGTTGTCGAAGTATGTGGAAATGACTTGTTAGTGTTAGAATGCGTTTGAAATTACTTCTTGATGTTGCTGAAATGGTTGTTGGTATTGTTGTTGTGATTTGGCCGAGTTGAATTCTGGGTTGGTGAATATATAGGAAAAGATTTTTGGTAGAAAAAGCAATGGTTTGGGATTGGATCCGGCGGACTAATGTTCGATGCCTATTGATGTTGTTGTAGATTTTGAAGACGAACTTACGTTTGGATTAGCTTAGGAAGCAAAGTATGTGAAGCTTACCCTTCTTTTTCTTTTGACATGTCTTAGACGGATTAAGGTATGACATGATTTGTGCCTTGGGGTAATTCGTAAATTTTAGTAGGTTTGTGATTCGTATTTGCTTGATGTTGGCATCCTTGGTATGTTCCGTATGTCTTGGATATGATTGAGTTTGAAGTGTTGCGCCGATTTTTATATGTTTCTTATTATTCGTACCTTAATGCGGTCGAGTTACGATCCTCACGTCTTTTGTATGACTAAATTTCTAAGGTTGCAAGTTACGTTTTCAAAAGAATTTGGTTTTAAAAGAGTTTTGTTTTCAAAAGAGATATATGCCTAAACGACTCCGAAACTTCAAACGTCCGTAACTTTTGCATACGATCTCGAAACGCCCCAAAACATAATATGTAAGTTCATAAGACATCATTCTCCCCTACCCTCGTAAGTCGGGCATCCTCAACATCCCTTTATGGATTTTTTCGGAAAATTTAATATTTTCTTCATTATGACTATTTATTTATGTATTTGTCGAGTTGGAAATAAGGATTTTATGCCCATGATTTTGGATACATAATTGTGGTTTCTAAAATTCGGTTTGACATGTTCCGAGCGAAATTAAAAAAAAAACTTGTTTTGACTATGGTTTTGGATTTTCAAAAAAGAGGGGTTCATCATTCGGTTGAGTACGTGATGAATATGCGTGTGGTCACTTACGACCCTCGCGTGTTACCTCTTTCAACGGATCCTTATATGATCGTGCGCACTATGATATATTCGAAGTTATCTTGTGTTACGGTTCCGAGACCCCGCATAGGGCCGGGCGGCAAGTTATCTTTAATGATATGGCTTATGATGTGTTGTGATGATGTGTTGTGTTCGGGGATACGGAGATTTGAAATCTTAGGAGTTATGTTGTGTTGTGGCGCCGGATAGGGTCTTTTACTGTGGATCGTTTGATATGTGATGATGTGTGATGTTTGTTCTCCCGATGATGAGTTTGATCGCCGGCGGAGGTTCTCAATGAATTCCATATGATTACGATGCGTTCGGTATGAGTATGCGTGATTTGTGTGTCGGATGTAAGTACTTAGATAGTTGTGTTATTACGACTTCATGCTCCTACTTTAGTTATGACCTCGTTTGATGTATGCTATGCTTTACGTACTCGATATTTGGGACGTTTCATGCCACGCGATGAGTCGGTGATGCCGAGAGATGCTCCGGTTGGATTGGCGGCCCTTTCCTTCGAGTGCTTTTGTATGGTGTTCGAAGTTATGATATGCGGATGTTGCCGAGTGTATGATATGTTGTCTTGCCTTTGTGGCGGCTACGTAAGCGTGTGTTTGTATGTATTATGTTACCGATGTGTTTGGCAAGCGGCTATATAAGCGAAAATCTTTTATGCCTTATATTGCGAGATTTTATTTGGTTTGAAAAAAACGAGAGGCATGTTTGTTTTCGAAAAATTTTCATTGCGTGTGTACTTATGTTTTGTGGGCCCGGTTAAGGAAGTGTTACGTTAGTCCGGGTTTAAGTAAGGGTCGGGTGCCGTACGCCTAACGGAAATCGGGAGTGTGACACTAAGATTCGTGAATTTATGAAATCGAAGGAAGGCAAATTCTTGTCACGGGAGTGCATTGGCTCTACGTGAAAATGAACCGCGACATCCCTCAATTATAGGATGCTAATACAGCGAATCATGCATTAACCGAAGCATCCGCACACACCCATCAATAAAAAAGGCTTTGACACCGAAAAATTTTGGAGGGTTCAATCTAATAAAATCACGGACCCTCGCACTAACATCCTTATCAACTCGCCGCCGGTCGGTGACCAATAAGTAAGTAAATGAATGGCCTCTTTTACATCTTGGCCCGAAGTATCCCGAGCCGAAGATGGCGGGAGCCGGGGCCGAGGCTCCCTTACGCTCCTCGAAATAGGCTTGAATGGGAGGACTGAGATTGAGCCGCATTCTGGGACTCACCCTCCTCCCGTTGGCGGTGCTCTTTAAATCTGCCTTTGTCTTGCCTTTTTGGGTTGCCGTAGCCTTTCTCTTTATTTAAAATGCATAACACGCTAAGGAAAGAGAAGTCCTTATATGATAGCTCTATGGCACGATCTTATGAAGAAAGAAGGTCATTCATTCCTAAAATGCCACCTCTGTTTAATAAGCGTGGCGCGCAACACACCCATAAATAAGACTCTACTAGACACGACTCGTAGACAGAGACCGAAGCTCACGATACCACTTTTGGCATGACCCCGACCCCATGTCGGGCACCCGTGCTAACCCACCCGGTACTCGATCGTACATTCGTATTCACATCTAGGTGCACCACATAGCTTACTCATGAATGCTATACATTAATAATGCTAAATTCATTAGGCAACAACACATTTATACCATCATTAACAACTATGCCCACATCAATATACATAAGCCGACGAGGCCATCAAAATGATATACAAAATATAAGCCGACAAGGCTTCAAGACATCTAACCATATACAACTGTCTACGAACCTCTAAGAAGAGTAAATAACATCATATAGGCGGAACAGGACCCCGCCGTGACCATGTATGTACACAAAAGAATAAATACCAAAAGTTGTAGCTCCGGATGAAATAGAGCTCCTCTAAGTAGTCCCTGAATAAGAAAGCTATGGCTCAAACTTGTCCCCCTGGCCACCTGCGGGCATGACGCAGCGTCCATAAATAAAAGGACGTCAGTATGAATATTGTACTGAGTATGTAAAGAATAATCAACATCACAATAGGAGCATAAGAGACAGCATAAGAAACTGTATAAGATGGGAGAATCGGGAGATAGTAATGCCATCATCATCATTACTTACTTGTCTTTCACAAGGACCTTCCATTTCTAATACATGCTCGTGTACATACATACAAACATATACATATATCTATATCCGTATCCATATTCTTATCCGTATTCATATACATATTCATATCCATAGCATACCCGACCATGAAGGTTCGGTGGTTTCACATACCCGGCTTATGACAAGGCTCGGTGATTATACATACCTGGCCCTACCAAGGCTCAGTGGTATCCGTACCCAACTGTAGTGGTGTACATGGAATGGATATCATACCCGGCCATATAAGCTCGGTGTTACATCATATTCGTACATACTTAGACACGTATACTTAAGAGTCCATAAGTATTATCAACATCATTACCATTATCGTTTTTGGTTACGTCTATCCTTGGAGGATCAACTATCATATAAAGGATGCAATGGAATCATGAAAGTATCGAGGATCATGAGCTTTAGTAGCTTTAGAGACAGAATCATTTGGAGGACATTATAGAACTCATGAAGGGAGCATATATAGCCAAGGAACCATGCCTTATTGAAAGAAGGGTTAGCCTTACATACCTCTTTGTTTTCTTAGCTATCTAACGTTCACCGTTGAAGCTTGAATAATCTACATTTAGAAGGATTCATACCATGGTTAAGCCTTAATGACACTCTTAAATTCAAACTAGAGTAATTCATAATCTAAAGAAAATTGTGCAGCATTTCCCCTATTTCTTCAACTTCTACCATATCACAAAACAACTCCCAACGACCACAATAACAGCCATAATACACTCATAATATCCAATTCAAGTAATCACATTACACTAAGCCTTCAATATTCACCCCCATGTTCAACTCATACTAGCAACTTCATACCCATTTTAGCACAGTTTTCATATAACACTTATTCATCACCATTATTACCTTTCATAACATGGTTATGTCCGTATCATACTAAGAATCATGACTCCATATAGATTACTACTCATAAACATCATAAAAGCTACATTTAGACTTCGTTTTCTACTTTCTTCTTCTACCCTAGTCTTTCAACCTTTCCATAGTCCAAATAACATGAAATGATCATAAAAATTACCTTTTATTGAGTAGTAATAATCCTTAGATGGATATACTTCACTTGAAGAAAAACCCTAGCTTCAATCCAAAAAGTTTTCTTGACTCTAGCAACCCCTAAGAGCTTCCTTATACTTGATTCCCTTGGATTAATGATATGAGCCTTTGATTTTGCTTGGATTCTTGTATATGAAATTCATGGAATGTTCTCGAGACTTGGAGAGAAGTGGTGAAGTGTGAAAAATGAAAATAATGATGTGGGATCACATTTATATACTTGAAAATAACTCAGCCCGTCGGGTGTTATACGGGCATTATAAGGTCTGTATAACATTGTACGGTCCGTATAAGTGGCCGTGGTTCACCATCATGAAAAACGTCTTCTTGCTGGGGGTTATATGGACCCCTTACACGGATAGTATAAGTGGTCGTATAACTCCACTTCCCTGAAATGGTTTATGTCGTTTCGTTCGATCTTCAATCCTTATGGAACCTTCTTGACACTTGTTTAACACTTCATTACCAATCTAAGGATTGTTACAACTCTTCTTTAAGACATCATTAAGTCAACATTAGCTCGGTACTTTACGAAATTTTCCAACACAACATACACTTTGCCCTTCTCAAGGAACTTTTGCTCTTACTTCCAACATCTTTGAAATCTTATCTAGGATCATTAAATAACCTTTCTTAATTATAGAAACATCTTGTTCATCTCACCCTACATTAGTCTGTCCATCATATGGTGACACAAAATTTTTTCGAGGTGTAACAGGATAGCGCGTGGTTGTGATTGTAGTCTTGTATTGTGGTGGATTTTAACGTGGATTCGAAGCGGATATCGGAGATATTGCTACTTCAATAAGAGTAAGGTATGGATCTCTTTCTATTTACGCTAATACCGGTTCATTCACGAAGATAGAGTGATTAAATAATTGTATAGTAAGTGGGTTAGTTACGGAAGTTGGAAAGCAGCGTGTGGGCTGTTTTATGGTATATATTAGTGTTGGAAATTATGTTATTGATGTTGGTATTGTTGTTGTTGTTGTTGGTTGCTGAATTGAGGTTTCGGGCTAGGCATATAAGTAGAAGAGATCTTTGTCGAAATTTTGGCAGATTCTAGAAAGATTTATTTGAAGGCTTAGGATAAGTATATAACAATGGGCCTAATCATAGTATGAATGGTGTTATATGTAGACTTGTAGGCTCAGACGGATAAGCGTAGGTAGTGGGAAGCTGAACATGTATGTTAAGGCTCGTCCCTTTCTATCAAAGGCATGATTCTTATGTTATGATCTCGTACATGTTTCCATAACCACCTTGTTTCCAAGAGCTAGAAGTTTATGACACTTAAAGCTTCTTGTGATGTTAAAGATAAGAATATTTTTATGAGGACTACGATGATGATGATTTTATGTTTAAAAGTTTCAAGTTATGATTTCAACGATGATATGAAGATGTTGAGCTACTTTATGATTTTCTCGATTCTATTCATTGTTGTTGATCTCACCTTATGAATTATTCCTTCGAGGTGAGATATGGCGATAATGGTTGTTCCATAATATGAATCGGAGGTTACCGACCTTACTTCACTCCGATAAAGTTGTAGCCTTCATATGAGCTTTCTTGCATACTATTTACACTATGTATATGAACATGGTATATATGGATCGCACCGTATGTTCCTCGGTACTAACTTATATGGATCGGGCCATACGTTCCTCGGCACTAACTTATATGGATCGGGCCGTACGTTTCTCAGCGCTAACTTATATGGATCGGGCCGTACGTTCCTCAGCGCTAACTTATATGGATCGGGCCGTACGTTCCTCGGTGCTAACTTGTATGGATCGGGCCGTACGTTCCTCGGTGCTAACTTGTATGGATCGGGCCGTACGTTCTTCGGCACTAACTTATATGGATCGGGCCGTACGTTCCTCGGCACTAACATATGATGATTATGGATCGGGCCGTACGTTCCTCGGCACTAACATTTATGGATCGGGTTGCACGTTCCGCAGCACTAATATTTACATTATATGTGTATATATATATAAATAGGTGCTTGTATACATATTTTCTTAAGATGTACAAGTTATTCCTCCCATTCCATGTTACCTTTCATAGCCACATATGTTGTTATTTAAGTCTTACATACTCAGTACATTATTCGTGCGACCCCGCTTTCTTCGGGGTGCATTTCATGCCCGCAGGTACAGATTCTCAGTTTGGTGATCCTCCGGCTTAGGACTTCTGCTCAGCTGTTTGGAGAGCTCCATTGTTCCGGATCTTGAGTCATTTTGGTAGAGATCCCTTTGACATAGACTTTGTTATACTCTTAGAGGTCTGTAGATACATGTGGGTTGTGTATATATGGTTTGGTCCGTTATACAGATGTAGTTTGTTTTGGATATTCTCGCGTATAGTGGCAGCCTTGTCGGCTTACATATTTTGTTGTGTTTGGTTAACTGTGACTCTTCGGGAGACAGGTTCATTCTGGTATATGGCATTATGAGTTTACAGCATGCTTTTGCAAATATTCACATTGTCCTTAGTATCAGTCTGATTATATCTAACAAGTTCGTATACGAGTGTCCAACTCAAGCACTAATCACGGCCCATCGATTTGGGTCGTGATAAAAGTGGTATCAGAGCAGTTCATCCTCGGAGTGTCTACAGACCATGTCTAGTAGAGTCTTGTTTATCGGTGTGTTATGCACCACATCTATAAAAAGGAGGCTGCAGGACATTTAGGATGTCATCTTTCTTTCTGATCATAGATCATGTAGTAGGGACAATGATAGGAAATCTCGTTCTTGGTACGATTTTCGTTAAATTGCAGGATTGTATTGGAGAAGAGGAAATGTTCAGTTAATGGGAGCATAAGTGAGGCTCCAAAGGGGGACGTGAGACCCGTATCACCCGTCAACTCAGGATTGAGGATAACAAGAGGTATAAGAAAAAGCATCAGCTATTCCATTGAGACAGACCCATCGGAGGATGTGGATCCAGTAGGAGGAGACCCAACTGAGAAATCATATGACAAAGACCCGTTTAAGGGTTCACGAGACTCCTGTGGACGAAGACGTAATTGTGAAAGTACAGAGTTTGGCACATCTAGATTTTCCCTACATTTCAGCATTATGTTAGGCCAGACTAGCAGACGGTGGGAAGACAAGGATGAAGAGCACACTTCACTCTATAGACCACCCAATTAGGCTAAGGACCGATCGGCTACAAGTATATGAGTCTTTTATGGAAATTTCCTATGTGTGTGCATTTACTGTAGATTATTAATTAATAATGACGAGCGGAAATCCTTAAGGGACCAATAACCAAAGTATTTATAAGTAACTGCGATTAAGATGCATTCTCCACCATTGGGAATCTTGAAAGTTAGGATGAAAAGTAGTCATACATGCGGATTGAAGGTGATTATTGAGGATTTCAAAGGCCAAAATAGCATTTGCTTAGTCGGAAGAGTAAGAGATCCTTTTTAACTGGGGGAGATACCTTACGAGAATTTATGGGACTGTTAGAACTTCAACTTGTTCTAGGTCATGCGATAAAGGTCACGCGAAGAGGGTGGATGTGATCGTGTACCCGAGCACTAACGCCGGATCCCATTAACACTCCAAGGCTAAGCGTCTTTGGGGTGAGAATAATACTAGGATAGGTGACCCCACGGGAAGTATATTAAGAGTCCTACAAATTCGGACATAAAGAGATGAGAAGCTAGAGTATCCTAAGGGAAATTGGAGTATGCAGAGTGGTTGGAAACCCCGAACGATCGCGAAGGATGAGGCGGACTAGACCGGCAAAGAGAAAGAAGGTGCAGTAGATACGAGTAGGTGAGATTTGGAAGTGCTTTGCTCGCAAGGCGGTAGTAATCATATATATGTGTGTGTATGTGTATGACATCCCATATGTGGCTGCGCCAACCGGTATATGTGTCCCAATAATCGACGTTGCTATATACTGAGGGCATTAATCGAACAGGGTAGTGAAGTTCAAGTGACAAATGTTATAAGGTAAATTGGTGATTATTCTTACTGTAGGTTAGAGTGGAAATGTCACGACCCAACCCCGTAGGCCGTGACTAGTGCCCGAGTTGGGCACCCAAACACATTCATCAAATCCGAATCACACACAGATCATTTATACAGACACAAATATCAAACGCTGTCTCAGATTATATCAAACTGTCTCAGACACATCTCAAACACAACATATGTCTAGCAAAAGCCGACAAGGCTATCAAATGGCGCAACGGCCCCAAAACATGTACAGAGGCTAGCCGACAAGGTCGTGACGGCGAATGGGTTCGCCCGGAACATAGAACATACAAAAACACACATGCATTAATAGGCCTAACCCACATATACGTCTACGGACCTCTAAACAAACCAACAGAATCATATGACGGGACGGGCCTCCGCCGTACCCACGAACAAACAAATGCATATGTCACGAACGAATATGTACCAAAAGGTGGGCTCGAAACAAGGAGCACTCCTCCAAAACCCGATGGGAATCCTAAGCGGCGGATCACCAAAATCGTACTGCCGGGTCATGAAACGCAGCCCCCGAAGAAAGGGGTCGGCGAAATATGTACCGAGCATGTAAAGCATGAAATATGGTAAACATAATCGTACTGAAACGAGGAGGTAAAAAGTAGCACAATAACAAGAAAATCATAACACTTGCCTTTGAGACATAAATCATACGTATCCATTTCATATTTAGCTCATCATGGGACTGAGAAACAGAGTCAGAAAATCATCTCGTACACATGTATGAATATAACGTGCCCGGCCCTTTAATGAGGGACGCGGTAAGTAAAACCATCAGATACATATACATATAACGTGCCCCGGCCCTTTAATGAGGGACGTGGTAAGTAAAATCATCATATCATATACATATAACGTGCCCTGGTCCTCTAGTGAGGGACGCGGTGAATGAAATCATCATATGCCATCCTGGCCACCTCCCCATATCATCATATCATATAACATGCCCCGGCCCTCTAATGAGGGGCGCGGTGAATCATGCCTTGTAGAATCGTGCACGAATACATTACCGGACCGGGACGCGTGAAAGAGATCATAATGGCTGCTCGCACAAGTATGAGAAACCATACACACAAATCATCATCACGGACTCAACAACATAATCGGACGAAATCTCATTTAAAAGTTAAATAACCGTCAAGTCAAGTTCCTTTCGAAAATCATTCGAGAACATATCAAGTATCACTTTAGAAATTGTAGGTACGTGTCAAGATCATATGACATAAGCTTGAGGAAATCAAAAACATAGTCGTCATTACGGATTCAATAAAATAGTCGAGCGAACTATTATTTCCAAAACCAAGACAATAGTCAAATCGAATTTTCTTTTGAATACCGCTCAGGAACATATCAAGACCGAACTTCGAAACCATAGATATGTATCAAAATCATATGCGTGAGATCATTATCATAAACTCAAAAGGCGAAGTAAAGGCGATCGTACTTGAAATCGGGATCATACTCAAATCGTATTCTTTCAAAAGTCGTCATTACATAAGGAAAGTCGCGGGATCACCACGGACGGTGTCGACCCAAGTCGGGCCCGCCTATGGAAAACATAATCATCATACATCAAGGAATCACTTTTGAGCATATCGAGGCGATCCGGTTCTGTCTGTGAAAGTTACGGACTTTCGTAGTTTTCAGAATCATTTAGGAACAAAACTCTTTTAAAAACCAAACTTTTTATGCAACTTTTTGGAACGTAGTGTCGCGACCCAACCCCGTAGGCCGTGACTATACAGACACAAATATCAAACGCTGTCTCAGATTATATCAAACTGTCTCAAACACATCTCAAACACAACCATATATATATCAGAAGCCGACAAGGCTATCAAATGGCGCAACGGCCCAAAACATATACAAATGCAAGCCGACGAGGCTGCCACGGCGAATGGGATCGCCCAGAACATATATCATACAAACACAACTGTACAGAATGGGCATAACCCACATACATGTCCACGGACCTCTAAACAGACAAACAGAATCATATGACGGGACAGGGCCCCGCCGTACCCCCGAACAAATATATACAAATGCAACGAACGAATGTATACCAAAATGTGGCTCGGAATAAGGGAGCACTCCAAACGACGAGAAGAGGGTGTCCTAAACGGGTGGATCACCAAGCGTGCGTACGTACTGCGGGCATGAAACGCGACCCCGAAGAAGGGGGTCGGTACGAAATATGTGCGAGTATGCAAAGCAGAAAATGTAGTATACAAATCTGAGTCATAATCGAAATAGAGGTACAGAAAATAAATGCATTTCCAAAATATCAAAATGTTTACTTTAAAAATACGAATCATGCATAGGGCACAGAAAATATGGTCGCCCGCCTGTCGATGGCGCCATAACACAGCATAACACCAGAAAGTTTCAAATCTCCGTATCCCCGTCACATATCAAACATAGCATAACGCCATACACAGCATAACACCAAATATAAGCGGAACCTGGCCCTCGAGCGAGGGGCTCGGCGAACCATAATCACAGCATAACACCGGAGTATAACAAAGTGCGCACGACAACAGAACCGGCCCGGGACTCGGCGAAAGATATAACAGAATGTACGAACGGAGTCGTGAGTAACCATATGCATAAAATCATTATCATAGACTCAAATGATAAGTAAAATGATCATACTTAAAATCGGGATATTAGTCATATCATATTTTGTCAAAAGTCATCAGAATTACAAAAAGGAGAGTCGCGGGGCCCACGGACGGGTGTTGACCCGAGTCGGGCCCGCCTATGAAAAACATACTTATCATACATCATACAATCACCTACGAGCATATCGAGGCAATCCGAGCCTTTCTGTGAAAGATACGAGCGTTCGTAGTTACGGGACTTTTTAAAGGCCAAACTTTTTATGCAAAAGTTGAAAATCAAATATTTCAAAGGCATAAAGGCCAATATTTCATCATGTCAACATACGAATTTCCAAGAAACGAATAGGAGTCATAAACATGCTCGGATTGCGAGAATAGAATTTCCTCGAGGCTCGTGTCATAGCCTATTTGTAACTAAGGCATGCCAAAAGAAGAAAGGATGGAGCTTTACATACCTCGTACGCACTCAACGCTAGCTCAAACTCAAGATAAATCCAACCTACGTCTCGGGCTGCCCAAGGTCTACAAACAAGTCATAATATGCCAAACATTAGCTAGAGACATTTGGGCATTTAATTCCAATTTAGCCCTTAATTCTACAGAAATTTGGGCAGCATTTCCCCTGTAAATAGGCCACCCCGAGAATTTAACTCGGCCAAAATCAACAACAACAACAACAACAACCAACCTAGCAACATTAATAATCAATCCGAAAGGCAATACAACAATAATAACTCTCTTTTCCATCATTCAACAACATTCATAAATTCAATTCAACGGCTTACCTTCAAGCCAACATCGACGCTTATACATTCAAATACTAACCCGAACCCATACCAACAATATTTAAAGACATTCTAATCAATTCATACAACATTTCCAACAATCCAAAAATTGCTCCAATCTACCCGAAAACAGTCCCCAAACCCGAGACACCCCTATAACATATTCCTCATTTCCAAACCATGATTTGCACCAACAATTCACATTCTAACAATATCATTCTCATAATTATACAAGTTACATCAAATGTACAATAACCTCCAAATCAGCCCATACAATTACAACATCAATTTGAGTCATTAAACATTCATTTCCAACATAGAATTCATAATGACGACGACTAAAACATTAAGCGATATTAATTCGTTCTTTGTCATATAAATGACCCATTTTCGGCCAACATACCATATATACATATTGATGATTCTCATTCATTTCTTCACCCTACAATGATCATAACATACTAACTAGACTTAATTCATTGCTTCAACACAACACACACACACACACTTCACACGGCTAAGCCTCACACACATGGCCTCAATTCCAACTTACTATATTTCATGATTTTCATCCATTTTAACATACTACAACATGCATACAACCTTTATAACACATAAAACATGATCAAATTCTTACCTTTCTTCTTCAACTCCACAATAGGCTAGGGTTTGCAATAATGAAAACTAGCGGGTTGATCGCTCCAACAACACTTCCACGCTACTTAGGGACCTCAAAATAGTGGGTTTGCATCAAAAAAATAATTTTGGATGGCTTGAATGGAAGTTGGTTTTTCTTGCTCTTGGCCGAGAGCCTCTCTCTTGTTCTTCAACTTCTTGTTTTTTTTTTTTCTAAGTGTTGAAATGAATAATGATGACTTAGTTGAGTCATCTTTTGCTAATGAAGATACAAGTGTCCCTTGGCCCACACATGTGTTGGACCAATTAAAATTGAACACAAATTGTGTGGGCCATCTCCCAACTCACACGGCCAAGTGCAAGAAAAATGCATGATTTTCAAGTTCCATTAATTCCAATTTTGGTCCCAAATTTTCCTAATTGTTCCATACCAACAAATTCATGCACAACTTATGACTCAAAATAAAATCGAAGGTCAAAAGTCTCGACTTTGCATCCCGGAATGGTTTGGACCCTAACTTATCATAATTAATCCGGATTGTTCCAATGTACAAAAATACGGGATATAACATCCTCCCCCCCTTTAGAACATTCGTCCTCGAATGTTAGATTAACCTTACGGGATCTTATAAGCACTCGGGGGAGTTTCTTTTTCAACTATCACAACAATTCATTCATTGATCAACAATTCATTTATCAAACAACATAGTCAAGTAAAGAATTTGGATTACCTGTAGGTACTGGAAATAGGTGAGGATACTTCTTCTTCATCTGCTCCTCAGCTTCCCAGGTCATTTCCTCTCGGTTATTATTCGCCACAAAGCACTTTAACAGAAGCCACATCTTTATTCCGCAACTTTCTTACCTGACGATCCAATATGGCTATAGGCTGCTCCTCATAAGATAGCTCCTCTGTGACCTGAATATCATCTACAGGAAATATTCTGGAGGGGTCACCAATACATTTACGAAGCATAGAAACATGGAATACCGGATGTACTGCTCCCAAATCAGTGGCAGATTTAACTCGTAGGCAACCTTGCCTATTTTACGAATGATCTGATAAGGCCCAATATATCTCGGACTGAGCTTCCCTTTCTTGCCAAATCTCATAACACCTTTCATAGGTGACACTTTAAGGAATACCCAATCACCATCCTGAAACTCTAAATGTCGACGGCGATTATCTGCATATGATTTCTGTCGACTCTGAGCCGCTAACAACCGCTCCGAATGAGTTTCACCTTATCCCTTGCCCTTGGACCACATACGGGCCAATCAACTCGGTCTCCCCAACATCAAACCAACCGATCGGTGACCTACACTTTACGCCATACAACGCCTCGTACGGTGCCATCGAATCTTTGGAGTGGTAGGTTGTTATTATAAGCAAATTCAACAAGCGGCAAATGGTCATCCCGGCTACCTCGAAATCAATAACACGGGCCCGCAACATATCTTCCAATGTACGAATAGTGCGCTCGGCTTTGTCCGTCGGACTTGGGGATGGAATCTTTGTCTTGCGAGACTCACTGCGTCCCCAATCACCTGAAAGGATCTCCGAAATTAGTTGTGAACTGGGCACCTCTATCGGAGATAATAGATATAGGAACTCCGTGAAGTCGCACAATCTCCTTAATATATAATCTGGCATAATCCTCAGCTGAGTAGGTAGTCCGGACCGGAAGAAAATGGGCTGATTTCGTCAGCCGATCAACAATAACCCAAATGGAATCATACCTCCGTGGAGTGCGAGGTAAACCTGTAATAAAATCCATATTAATGATCTCCCACTTCCACGACGGTATCTCCATCTCCTGTAATAGTCCCCCGGGCTTCTGATGCTCAATCTTCACCTGCTGACAATTCGGGCACTGAGCGACGAACTCTGCTATATCTCTTTTCATACCATCCCACCAATATAAGCATATGAGATCATGGTACATCTTCGTCGACCCTGGGTGAACAGAATAACGGGCATAATGTGCCTCGCCCATAACCTGTCGCCGCAACCCTGCAACGTCAGGTACACATAATCTGCCCCTGTGTAATAGTACTCCATCGGATGTAAGCTCGAACGGGGTCTTTTCCTTCTCGGGCTGTATCTCTATACAGTGCCAGAATAGGATCCTCATATGCGATGCCGCTTAATATCTTCGTAATAGAGGATTCGGCAATACCTCGAACGAAACCCCAACATCTCCGAGAATCGGCCAAGCGAACTCCAAGACTAGCCAGGCGATGGATCTCGCGAACCATTTCTTTCCTCTCGATGGTACGTCCGCTAGGCTGCCCATAGACTTGCGACTAAGTGCATACGCCACAACATTAGCTTTCCCGGATGGTAGAGAATATCAACATCATAATCTTTCGCAACTCTAACCACCTCCTGCGCCGCAAGTTCAACTCCTTTTGTTTAAAGATGTATTGGAGGCTCTTATGATCGTATAAATATCAACGTGAACACCATATAAATAATGTCTCCACATCTTCAAAGCATGAATCACCGCGGCTAGCTCCAAATCGTGAGTAGGATAATTCTTTTCATGTTTTCTGAGCTGCCGGGAAGCATAAGCTATCAGCCTGCCGTCTTTGCATCAACACACACCCCAAACCAATACCGGAGGCATCACAATAAATCACATACCCATCGGACCCTCGGGAAGAGTCGGACCGGAGGCGTAGTCAACTTCTCTTTCGACAGCTGGAAGCTACGCTCGCAAGCATCGACCACTGGAACTTGCTCCCTTACGAGTCGGCCTTGTCAAAGGCGGCGAAATCGAAGCAAATTTCTCTACGAACCTCTCCTGTAATAACCGGCCAATCCCGAAAGCTACGCACCTCGGTCGGCGTCGTAGGCCTAGGCCAATTCTTTACGGCCTCAATCTTACGGGTATCCACCGGATGCCATCGGCCCCAATAATATGCCCCCGAAATGCCAACGAAGTCGCCCGAATTCACACTTAGAAAATTTAGCATATAATTTACGGTGCCGAAGTGTGCCAAGTACCGTCCTCAAATGATGCATGTTCGCTTCGATCGAGAATAAACCGAGAATGTCATCGATAAATACAATCACGAACATGTCTAAGAACGGTCGAATACCGATTCATCGGGTCCATAAATCTTTTGGGGCATTAGTCGACCCAAAAGACATCACCGAATTCATAGTGCCCATATCGGGTCTGAATCTTTGTCTTGGGAATATCGACCTCTCGTACCCGTACTGATGATAGCGACCGCGAGTCTATCTTCGAGAAACACACGGCACCTGCAACCGATCAAACAAATCATCAATCTGGGGAGGGGATATTTATTCTTGATGGTTACCTTATTCGGTGCCGGTAATCAATGCACATCCGCGCGATCCATCCTTCTTTCTCACAAATAATACCGGCGCTCCCCGGGGTGATGTCTTGGGCCTAATAAAGCCCTTCTCTAACAAATCTCTCAATTGCTCTTTCAATTCTTACAATTCTGCAGGTGCCATTCCGTACGGAGGAATAGAGATAGGCTGAGTATCTGGCAACAAATCAATAGCAAACTCTACCTCCCGCTCGGGGGGAAGACCTGGAAGCTCATCTGGGAATACATCTAAAAATTCATTAACCACTGGGACTGACTGAAGAGTCGGTGCCTCTGCCTCTAAATCATGAACACGGACCAGATGATAAATATAACCTTTTCTGATCATTTTTCTTGCCTTGAGGTATGAAATAAACTTACCCCTCGGCGATCTTTGTATTACTGCACCCATTCTATAACTGGTTCCCCTGGAAATTGGAAACGGACTATCTTCTTTTGACAATCAACATTAGCATAACAAGAAGCTAGCCAATCCATACCCATAATCACGTCGAACTCAGTCATATCTAACTCTACCAAATCGGCCTTAGTACAGCGGCCACAGATAATCACTGAACAATCTCTATAAATCGGCGGCTATAACGGAATCCCCTACGGTGTAGCTACCTCAAAGGCTCTATCGGCTCGGATTCTATCCCAATTTTATTAGCAACAAGGGGAGAAATATATGATAATGTAGAACCGGGATCAATCGGTGCATACACATCTCGAGAGAAAACCGATAATATGTGACAACATTAGGCGACGCCTCGGTCTGTCGGTGGCTAATGCATATATGCGGTTCGAAGGACCGCTAGAACCAGGAACTCCACCACGACCCCTGCCTCGGCCCGGCGATGCGGCATACCTCGCCCGCGGGCGCGCATAGCTACCGAGGATGAAGATGAACCACCGGCCGACCCGGTGGGCGAGGCTGCGCGCGCACCACCTCTAACCGGACAATCTCTCATCGGATGGCCACGACGGCCACAAGTAAAGCACGCACCGGTGGCACGAAAACACTCTCCGAGGGTCTTTGTCTCCCACGGTGGGAACACGGAGGTACGGGTGGTCTCGTCGGCTGCTGCCGGAACCTCGTCCAGCGCGAGCACGAAAACACCGGAGCTACGGCCCGCACCCCGAATATCCTGCACCCTCGATCTCCTGCCGGTGAAAGCTGCGGGGGTGTGCCCCGTCTTTGGGCTGGGGAGGATATCTGCCCTGCTGCTAATGAGGCTGCCTGCCTCGAAAATCCCCAGAATATCCAGATGATCTAGCCCTCTTGGGCTGGCCCCTGTCATCAACCCTATCAGGCTGGCGCCCTCTGCGTCTGTCCTCCATGCCCTGGGCATGGGCCTGTATACGGGCAATATCCATACCGGGCTGGGCCGCCAACACCAACAGCGGTTGTCAACGAAGTCTTGGTCCGGCCCCCACTATATATCGGTGCATCCGGTCGGTCATGTCGGCAACATATGCGGGCGCATATCGGCCGGCGAATCGAACTCTAAGCGCGTACTCCCGGACCGGGCCGCCTCTCTGCTTCAACGGCGGGGAATCTGTCTACCCGGCTCGCCTCACCTCGGAGGCGAGAAAATGGGCGGGAAGGCCTCTGTAAACTCGCCCCATACGGCTGGAGGGGCACCCTCGCCTCTGGACAGCATCCACGACTCATACCAATTAGCTGCTACATCGTGCAACCGGTATGACGCCATCTCAACCGACTCTGTCTCGGAAGCACTAATCAATCGCAGGGTACGCTGCATCTGTCGGATGAACTCATGAGGGTCCTCTGCGGGCTTTGACCCGAAAAACTCCGGTGGCCCACAAAGTAGAAAATCACGGGCCTCGACTATCGCGCCTGTCTACACGATCATCCCCTGCTCACTGTCCGTGGACACCGCCCCGCTACCAACCGAGTCAATAAGCGGACCGCCTCTCGCGGGGTCCCATCATCCGCCCCCGGGCCGGGGGGCCGGAGGTACAGGGTGCGGTGCCGCGGGGCGGCGGTGGAGCCGCCCCCGTGCTTGCGGTGTGGGCGCTCCAAATCCCTCCGATCGGCGGCGTAGCGGAGACTGGCCGTCGGAGGCACAATCTACGGCTCAATCGGGCACGAGCCCTAGTAGTCATCCGGGCTCGGGTGGTCTCCACCGCATTGTAGACTTGCCCTTCCGGCAAGCGCGTGGCCTTCCTCGGAGGCATCGGCGAAAACATAACATTTCGTCGAGAAAAGAGTCATCCGATAACACGGCTCTATCGCACGATCTAAGATCGAAGGAAAGATAACATCCTAAATGTCCCGTAGCCTCTGTTTATAGATGTGGTGCACAACACACCGATAAACAAGACTCTACTAGACACGGTGCGTAGACATTCCGAGGACGAACCGCTCGATACCATACATCACGACCCAACCCCGTAGGCCGTGACTAGTGCCCGAATTGGGCACCCAAACACAATCACAAATCCGAGTCGCAAACAGATGGCTTATACAGACACAAATATCAAACGCTGTCTCAGATTATATCAAACTGTCTCAAACACATCTCAAACACAACCATATATATATATCAAAGCCGGCAAGGCTATCAAATGGCGCAACGGCCCAAAACATATACAAATGCAAGCCGACGAGGCTGCCACGGCGAATGGGATCGCCCAGAACATATATCATACAAACACACACACAGCGTACGAATGGGCATAACCCACATACATGTCCACGGACCTCTAAACGGACAAACGAGAATCATATGACGGGACGGGGCCCCGCCGTACCCCCGAACAAATATATACAAATGCAACGAACGAATATATACCAAAATGTGGCTCGGAAATAAGGGAGCACTCCAAACGACGAGAAGAGGGTGTCCTAAACGGGTGGATCACCAAGCGTGCGTGCGTACTGCGGGCATGAAACGCGCCCCCGAAGAAAGGGGGTCGGTACGAAATATGTGCGAGTATGCAAAGCGAGAAAATGTAGTATACAAATTGAGTCATAATCGAAATAGAAGTACGGAAAATAAATGCATTTCCAAAATATCAAAATGTTTACTTTAAAAATACGAATCATGCATAGGGCACAGAAAATATGGTCGCCCGCCTGTCGATGGCGCCATAACACAGCATAACACCAGAAAGTTTCAAATCTCCGTATCCCCGTCACATATCAAACACAGCATAACGCCATACACAGCATAACACCAAATATAAGCGGAACCCGGCCCTCGAGCGAGGGACTCGGCGAACCATAATCACAGCATAACACCGGAGTATAACAAAGTGCGCACGACAACAGAACCGGCCCGGGACTCGGCGAAAGATATAACAGAATGCACGAACGGAGTCGTGAGTAACCATATGCATAAAATCATTATCATAGACTCAAATGATAAGTAAAATGATCATACTTAAAATCGGGATATTAGTCATATCATATTTTGTCAAAAGTCATCAGAATTACAAAAGAAGAGTCGCGGGGCCCACGGACGGGTGTTGACCCGAGTCGGGCCCGCCTATGAAAAACATACTTATCATACATCATACAATCACCTACGAGCATATCGAGGCAATCCGAGCCTTTCCGTGAAAGATACGAGCGTTCGTAGTTACGGAACTTTTAAAAGCCAAACTTTTTGTACAAAAGTTGAAAATCAAATATTTCAAAGGCATAAAGGCCAATATTTCATCATACTAACATACGAATTTCCAAGAAACGAATAGGAGTCATAAACATGCTCGGATTGCGAGAATAGAATTTCCTCGAGGCTCGTGTCATAGCCTATTTGTAACTAAGGCATGCCAAAGAAGAAAGAATGGAGCTTTACATACCTCGTACGCACTCAACGCTAGCTCAAACTCAAGATAAATCCAACCTACGTCTCGGGCTGCCCAAGGTCTACAAACAAGTCATAATATGCCAAACATTAGCTAGAGACATTTGGGCATTTAATTCCAATTTAGCCCTTAATTCTACGAAATTTGGCGAGCATTTCCCCTGTAAATAGGCCAACCCCGAGAATTTAACTCGGCCAAATCAACAACAACAACAACAACAACCAACCTAGCAACATTAATAATCAATCCGAAAGGCAATACAACAATAATAACTCTCTTTTCCATCATTCAACAACATTCATAAATCCAATTCAACGGCTTACCTTCAAGCCAACATCGACGCTTATACATTCAAATACTAACCCGAACCCATACCAACAATATTTAAAGACATTCCAATCAATTCATACAACATTTCCAACAATCCAAAATTGCTCCAATCTACCCGAAAACAGCCCCCAAACTCGAGACACCCCTATAACATATTCCTCATTTCCAAACCATGATTTGCACCAACAATTCACATTCTAACAATATCATTCTCATAATTATACAAATTACATTAAATGTACAATAACCTCCAAATCAGCCCATACATTTACAACATCAATTTGAGTCATTAAACATTCATTTCCAACATAGAATTCATAACGACGACGACTAAAACATTAAGCGACATTAATGCGTTCTTTGTCATATTCCATGACCCATTTTCGGCCAACATAACATATATACATATTGATGATTCTCATTCATTTCTTCACCCTACAATGATCATAACATACTAATAGACCTTAATTCATTGCTTCAACACAACACAACACACACACACTTCACACGGCTAAGCCTCACACACATGGCCTCAATTCCAACTTACTATATTTCATGATTTTCATCCATTTTAACATACTACAACATGCATACAACCTTTATAACACATAAAACATGATAAATTCTTACCTTTCTCCTTCCACTTCACAAGAGGTTAGGGTTTGCGATAATGAAAACTAGCGGGTTGATCGCTCCAACAACACTTCCACGCTACTTAGGGACCTCCAATTAGTGGGTTTGCATCAACAAAATAATTTTGGGATGACTTGAATGGAAGTTGGAATTTCCAAGGGTTGGCCGAGAGCTCTCTTTTGCTCTTCAACTTCTTGTCTTTTTTTTTTCTAAGTGTAGGAAATGAATAATGAAGACGAGTTGATCATCTTTTGCTATTATATGAAGATTCATCCAAGTGTCCCTTGGCCCACACCATGTGTTGGAGCAATAAAAATTGAACACAAAATGGGTGGGCCAACTCCCACTCTACACGGCCAAGGCAAGCCAAAATTGCATGATTTTCAACTTCCACTAATTCCATTTTTGGTCCCAAATTTTCCTAATTGTTCCATGCAAACAAATTCATGCACAAGTTATGTCTCAAAATAAAATCGAAGGTCAAAAGTCCCGACTTTGTATCCCGGAATGGTTTGGACCCTAACTTACCAAATACGGGTTCTAACACGTAGTCATACAAAAGCCATAAGGACCAATATTTCATCATATCATGCATACGAAGACCAAGAAACAAATAATAATCACAGACATGGTCGGATCGCGAGAGTAGAATTTTCTCGAGGCTCGTATCATAGCCTATTTACGACTTAGGCATGCCAAAAGAAGGAAGGGTTGCGCTTTACATACCTTGATCGCTCTCAACGCTAATCCAAACTCAAGCTAATTCCAACCTACGTCTCGGGCTGCCCAAGGTCTGCAAATAAATCATAATATGCCAAACATTAGCTACGTACATTTGGGCATTTAATTCCAAATTAGCCCTTAATTCTACGAAATTTGGGCAAAGATTTCCCCCGTAAATACACCAACCCAGAGAATTTAACTCGGCCAAATCAACAACAACAACAACAACAACAACCAACCTAGAAACATCAATAATCAATCTGAAAGGCAACATAACATTAATAACCCTCTTTTACATCATTCCACAACATTCATTATTTCAATTCAACGGCTTGCATTCAAGCCAACATTATCACTCATACATTCCAATACCAACCCAAACCCATACCAACAACATTCAAAAACATTTTAAACCATTCATACAATATTTCCAACAATCCAACAAAGGCTCCAATTTGCCCGAAAACAACCCCAAACCCGAGAACACCTCCATAACTCATCCCTCACTTCCAAATCATGATTTGCACCAACAATTCACATTCTAACAATGCTATTCTCATCAATATACAAATTACATTAAATGTACAATAACCTCCAAATCAGTCCGCAACAATTACAACATCAATTTGAGTCATTAAACTCTCATTCTCATCATGGAATTCATAACGACAACAACTAAAACGTTAAGTAGAATCAATCCATTCATTGTCATATAATATGACCCATTTTCGACCAACACTACATATGCACATATTTATGATTCTCATTCATTTCTCCATTCTACAACAATCACAACATACTAACTAGACATTAATTCATTGCTTCAATACAACACAACACACACACCTCACACGGCTATATACTACACACACAACCTTCACTCCAACATGCCATATTTCATGATTTTCATCCATTTTAGCATACTACAACATGCATACAACCTTTATAACACATAAAACATAATTGATTCTTACCTTTCTTCTTCAACTCCCCAAATAGGCTAGGGTTTGCAATTGACACAACAAATGGTTGGATGACCCGAACAACGCTTCCACGCTACTTAGGGACCTCAAATTAGTGGGTTTGCATCAACAAAATAATTTTGGGATGGATGGAATTGAAGTTGGTTTTTTCCCTCCTTTGGCCGAGAGCCTCTCTTAGTCTTCAACTTCTTACTCTTTTTTTTTTCTAAGTGTTGGATGAGATGAATGAATTGGTAGTCATCTTTTAGGCTAGTATAAGACTTATACATGTGTCCCTTGGCCCACACAAGTGTTGGACCAATTAAAGTTGTCCACAAATTGTGTGGGCCAAACCCCACACCACACGGCCAAGCAAGAAAAATATGCATGATTTTCAACTTCCATTTATTCCATTTTTGGTCCCAAATTTTCCTAATTGTTCCATACCAACAAATTTATGCACAAGTTATGTCTTAAAACAAAATCGAAGGTCAAAAGTCTCGACTTCGTATCCCAGAATGGTTTGTCCCTAACTTATCATAGTTAATCCGGATTGTCCCAATGTACAAAAATGCGGGATATAACATCCTTCCCCCCTTTAGAACATTCGTCCTCGAATGTTCAACTAGTCTTATAAAGCCGTATAAGAATCTCGGGGGAAGTTCCTTTTATTACCATAGCATGCAGCCGTATCCACCAGTCATATTCCTTCTTTCCTTCTTTATTTCGTTGTCAGTTTCTCAAATCATCTTTTTATCTTAACTCAAACTCTTTTATTGTTCCTTTGCTTAGATCTCGTCTTTCAACTTCCCGGTCACACATTATGTTGCAATCCTTGCATCTTGCACTTGCATTTCTCGCATCCGCTTCTCCCCTTTTAGGGGTGTGCTTATATCATTACCCGAGTATATTTGCCTTATGTCCGTATTTTCCCATTCTAAGTAGGCGGTACTTTGATCCCGACGTTCTGACTCCCTGACCTTCCATCTACTCATTTTCTTCCCTTTTCCACATGTCATTGCATTCGAACTGTCCAAACTTGACCTGTAATAAACACAATATCAGCTTGCTTTGTAACATTTGTGCCATCTATACACCTTTGCTCACTTGAGCTTCGTTACTCTGTCCAATTAATGCCTTCCCTATACCGCCACGTTGGTTGCCGGAATACACATATCCGTCACAAAACCGGTATGAGACATTACACACCTACGGAGTACATGTAGTCGCTATCGTCTCACTTCACGTAATATTTCCAACACATTTCGAACTCACTTTGATTCCAAAAATCGGGATACATCTTCTTTCTCTTTACCGATCTAACCCGCCTCGTTCTACATGACTACTTAAGGTTCCGACCCACTCCGCACACACTCTAACTTCCTTTGGATGATTCTAGCTTCTCATTTGCCTCTTTCGTCCGAATTTATGAGGTTTTCGAAAACTTCCCGGGGGGTCACCCATCCCAATATTTTCTCTCGCTCCGGCACGCTTAACCTCGAATTCGATGAAATACGATGCTTTAATATTAGTCGATAGCGTTCACGTCACCGCATGACCTTCAAGACACAACTCCGAGTGAATTGAAGTCTTAACTTTTCAAAACGTTCTCACGACACAATTACCGTTTTACCCTTCTCGATCCCCCGCGTTCACTTTCGCCTACGAATACGGTTATCTTCCATCCCCGACTTCCAGATTCACTATAATGGTAAACATACCTTAATCGCCTTAATTTATAAATACTCGATTACCGGTCCTTAAATTTTTGCTAACGGCTATTAAATATCAACCATACAGTAATATACATACATAAAGACACATCTCAAGAAGGATTCGTATACCCGTAGCCGCATCTCGGAGACGCTCCTTGCTCGTCTATCGGCCAACGCATATAAGCGGTTCGAAGGACCGCTAAAATCGGACGCTCCACCACGGCCTCTACCACGCACTGCTGGGGTCTTGAAAAGATACCCCCGCCCCGTAGGGCGTATGCCGCGAAGAGGATGAACCAAGAATCGAGCTCGGTGGCCGAGCCGGCCCACCCGGACCACCCGGCCCTGTATGGGCACTCTCTCATAACATGGCCTTGACGGCCGCAAGTGAAACAAGCGCCTGTAACGCGACGGCATTCCCCTAGATGGTGCCTGCCGCACTGAGGACACTGTGGCATAAACGGCCTCGTCTGGCTCGAGCCTCCATCCGACTGCAAACTCATAGCCCTAGAGCTCTGACCAGCTCCTGAATAACCTGCACTCTCTGGCCTCCTACCAGTGAAATGTGGGGGTGTGCCCCGTGCTGGCTGGGGAGGATATCTGCTCTGCTGCTGCTGAGGCTGTCTGCCTCGGAACTCCCCGGAATACCCAGCGGATCTAGCCCTCTTGGGCTGGCCCCTATCATCAACCCTATCAGGCTGGCGCCCTGCGTCTGGCCCCTCCCTCCGGGCGTGGGCTCGTATACGGCAATATCCATACCGTCGCGCCGCCATCACCAACTTGTTGTCCCAACGAAGTACTCGTCCCGCCCCACTATATATCCGTGCATCCGGTCGGTCATGTCGGCCACATATGCGGGCGCATGTCGGCCGCCGAATCGAACTCTAAACCGTACTCCCGGACTACCGCCCTCTCGCTTCAACGGCAGGTGTCCACCCCCGGCCCGCCTCGCCTCCGGAGGTAGAAAATGGGCCAGAAGGCCTCTCAGTAAACTCGCCCCATACGGCCGGAGGGCGCCTCGCCTACGGACGCATCCACGACCATACCACTAGCCGCTACATCGTGCAACCGGTATGACGCCATCTCAACCGACTCTATCTCGGAAGCACTAATCAATCGCAGGTACACAACATCGTCGGATGAACTCGTGAGGGTCCTCCGCGGCTTTGACCCAAAAACTCGGTGGCCCACTAAAGCAGAAAGTCACGGGCCTTCGACTATCGCGCCCGTCTCACGCGACCATCCCCTACTCCCCGTTTATGAACCGCCCCCCGCTACCAATCGAGTCAATAACCGGACCGCCTCTCGCAGGTCCCATCATCCGCCCCCGGGGCGGGGGCCGGAGGTGTAGTGCCGGTGCCGCGGGAGTTGGCGGTGGAGCCGCCCCCGTGCCCCCCCGTGCCTCGTCTTTGCTCCAAATCCCTCCGATACTGGCGGCGTAATCGCAGAACTAGCCGTCGGGGGCACAATATCTGGCTCAATCTGGGCACGAGCCCTAGTAGTCATCCGGGCTCGCCGGTCTCAGGGTCGCCGCCGTAGACTTGCCCTTCGGCGCCCTCGTGGCCTTTCTCGGAGGCATCGCTGAAATCATAACATTTCGTCAGAAAAGAGTCATCCTGATAACACAACTCTATCGCACGATCTAGGATCAGAAAGAAGGATAACACCCTAAATGTCCTGTAGCCTCCTATTTATAGATGTGGTGCACAACACACCGATAAACAAGACTCTACTAGACACGGTCTCGTAGACATTCCGAGGACGAATCGCGTTTCCGATACACTTCACTTCGTCACGACTCAACCCCGTAGGCCGTGACTAGTGCCCGAGTTGGGCACCCAAACACATTCATCAAATCCGAATCACACACAGATCGTTTATACAGACACAAATATCAAACGCTGTCTCGTATTATATCAAACTTGTCTCAGACACATCTCAAACACAACATATGTATATCAAAAGCCGACAAGGCTATCAAATGGCGCAACGGCCCCAAAACATGTACGGAGGCTAGCCGACAAGGTCGCGAAGGCGAATGGGTTCGCCCCGGAACATAGAACATACAAACACACACATGCGAATAGGCCTAACCCACATATACGTCTACAGACCTCTAAACAAACCAACAGAATCATATGGCGGGACAGGGCCCCGCCGTACCCCTGAACAAACAAATACATATGTCACGAACGAATATGTACCAAAAGGTGGGCTCCGGAACAAGGAGCACTCCAAAACCGCTGATGGGAATCCTAAGCCGGCGGATCACCAAAATGCGTACTGCCGGGCATGAAACGCGGCCCGAAGAAAGGGGTCGATGACGAAATATGTACTGAGCATGTAAAGCATGGAATATCGTAAACAGAATCGTACTGAAATGAGGAGGCAAAAAGTAGCATAATAACCAGAAAATCATAACACTTGCCTTTGAGACATAAATCATACGTATCCATTTCATATTCAGCTCATCATGGGACTGAGAAACAGAGTCAGAAAATCATCTCGTACACATGTATGAATATAACGTGCCCCGGCCCTTTAATGAGGGACGCGGTAAGTAAAACCATCAGATACATATACATATAACGTGCCCCGGCCCTTTAATGAGGGACGCGGTAAGTAAAATCATCATATCATATACATATAACGTGCCCCGGCCCTCTAGTGAGGGACGCGGTGAATGAAGTTATCATATGCCATCCTGGCCACCTCCCCATATCATCATATCATAATCATATCATATAACATGCCCCGGCCCTCTAATGAGGGGCGCGGTGAATCATACTGTAGAATCGTGCACGAATACATGCCCTGGCCGGGACGCAGTGAAAGAGATCATAATGGCTCGCACGAGCAGAGTAGTGAGAAACCATACACACAAATCATCATCACAGACTCAACAACATAATCAGACGAAATCTCATTTAAAAGTTAAATAACCGTCAAGTCAAGTTCCTTTCGAAAATCATTCGAGAACATATCAAGTATCACTTTAGAAATTGTAGGTACGTGTCAAGATCATATGACATAGCTTGAGGAAATCAAAAACATAGTCGTCATTACGGATTCAATAAAATAGTCGAAGCGAACTATTATTTCCAAAACCAAGACAATAGTCAAATCGAATTTTCTTTTGAATACCGCTCGGGAACATATCAACCCGAACTTCAGAAACCATAGATATGTATCAAAATCATATGCGTGAGATCATTATCATAAACTCAAAAGGTAGGTAAACTGATCGTACTTGAAATCGGGATCATACTCATATCGTATTCTTTCAAAAGTCGTCAGAAGTACATAAGGAAAGTCGCGGGACCCACGGACGGGTGTCGACCCAAGTCGGGCCCGCCTATGGAAAACATAATCATCATACATCAAGGAATCATTTTTGAGCATATCGAGGCGATACGGTTCTGTCTGTTAAAGTTACGGACTTTCGTAGTTTTCGGAATCATTTAGGAACAAAACTCTTTTAAAAACCAAACTTTTTATGCAACTTTTTGAAACGTGGTCATACAAAAGCCATAAGGACCAATATTTCATCATATCATGCATACGAAGACCAAGAAACATATAATAATCACAGACATGGTCGGATCGCGAGAGTAGAATTTCTTCGAGGCTCGTATCATAGCCTATTTACGACTAAGGCATGCCAAAAGAAGGAAGGGTTGCGCTTTACATACCTTGATCGCTCTCAACGCTAATCCAAAATCAAGCTAATTCCAACCTACGTCTCGGGCTGCCCAAGGTCTACAAATAAATCATAATATGCCAAACATTAGCTATAGACATTTGGGCATTTAATTCCAAATCAGCCTTTAATTCTACAGAAATTTGGGCAGTATTTCCCCTGTAAATACACCAACCCCGAGAATTTAACTCAGCCAAATCAACAACAACAACAACAACAACCAACCTAGCAACATCAATAATCAATCTGAAAGGCAACATAACATTAATAACCCTCTTTTACATCATTCCACAACATTCATTATTTCAATTCAACGGCTTGCATTCAAGCAAACATTATCGCTCATACATTCCAGTACCAACCCAAACCCATACCAACAACATTCAAAAACATTTTAAACCATTCATACAATATTTCCAACAATCCAACAAAGGCTCCAATTTGCCCGAAAACAGCCCCAAACCCGAGAACACCTCCATAACTCATCCCTCACTTCCAAATCATGATTTCCACCAACAATTCACATTCTAACAATGCTATTCTCATCAATATACAAATTACATTAAATGTACAATAACCTCCAAATCAGTCCGCAACAATTACAACATCAATTTGAGTCATTAAACTCTCATTCTCATCATGGAATTCATAACGACAACAACTAAAACGTTAAGTAGAATCAATCCATTCATTGTCATATAATATGACCCATTTTCGACCAACACTACATATGCACATATTTATGATTCTCATTCATTTCTCCATTCTACAACAATCACAACATACTAACTAGACATTAATTCATTGCTTCAATACAACACAACACACACACACCTCACACGGCTATATACTACATACACAACCTTCACTCCAACATGCCATATTTCATGATTTTCATCCATTTTAGCATACTACAACATGCATACAACCTTTATAACACATAAAACATAAAACATAATTGATTCTTACCTTTCTTCTTCAACTCCCCAAATAGGCTAGGGTTTGCAATTGACACAACGAATGGTTGGATGACCCGAACAACGCTTCCACGCTACTTAGGGACCTCAAATTAGTGGGTTTGCATCAACAAAATAATTTTGGGATGGCTAGAATTGAAGTTGGTTTTTTCCCTCCTTTGGCCGAAAGCCTCTCTTAGTCTTCAACTTCTTACTCTTTTTTTTTCTAAGTGTTGGATGAGATGAATGAATTGGTAGTCATCTTTTAGGCTAGTATAAGACTTATACATGTGTCCCTTGGCCCACACAAGTGTTGGACCAATTAAAATTGTCCACAAATTGTGTGGGCCAAACCCCACACCACACGGCCAAGCAAGAAAAATATGCATGATTTTCAACTTCCATTTATTCCATTTTTGGTCCCAAATTTTCCTAATTGTTCCATACCAACAAATTTATGCACAAGTTATGTCTTAAAACAAAATCGAAGGTCAAAAGTCTCGACTTCGTATCCCGGAATGGTTTTGTACCTAACTTATCATAGTTAATCGGATTGTCCCAATGTACAAAAATACGGGATATAACAGGAAAGTCCTAATTCTATAGCATCAGGGAAAGGAAGAAATAATGAACAATCACCAAGGACAAGCGAGAGGATAATGAACTAACAAACCTAGCCGGGAGGTAATGCATCAATGACATAGGATGAGGATAAGGAATTCTGAGATTCAAAAATACAGGAAATCGAAGGATATACGGGGAATATTCATGAGTATGGACTACCCTTGGTGACGGGAAAGAGAAGAAAGAAGAGAGTGTATTTGCAAGGTTTTCACGACACGAACATAAAGTGGCAGAACACTGAAAGAACTACAACGCATAGGTGGGATGCAAAAAAGTAGTCAAGCAAAATTCGGATGAGTGAGCTAAGTGAATAAAAGGATTAACAATAAACGGTGTGGCAATCTCTAAAGAAAGGAAGAACGATGTGGGTGTAGATGGAGAGGTAGCAGCATCACCAGAAATTAGAAAGTATATCACGGGTCCCTAATCATACTGAGCATAAAGGTATGTATTATAGAATTCTATGAACTATTAGCATAAGGTTATGCCCCGTAGATGGGAATGGACACCTCGGAAAGCCAACAAAGAATGACAATTAACTAAGTGATCACCGAAAGGAGGAAGTCAAGGGTAAGTATACCATACCGATGTTGGAAAACAAGTTGTGGTAAAGTGAGAATTGCCCTAACTTTATAATTATAAGTTATATTGCAAGATTTGAGGCAAAGGAATTAAAGAGAAAGTTTTGATAAGAACTAAAAGATATTGTGAGCTATAGACCAGTTCGAACTATGATTATTGGTTCATCGCAATATATAATCCTGCTACGAGGAATAATAGAGATGGTGATGGAATATTAGGAATGTACGTATTTAAGAAATCATATTGAGGATATGGTTATAACTGATCATGGAGAGGAATTAAGACGGATGGTTGAAGAAACGTAACCGTTAAGAGTAAGGATTTATCAGTAGCAGAGTACCGCTGAACAAATAATTGGGGAGTGTCAGTGTGAGAGCGGCTGTGATGAGGATGTAAATAATTAGAGAGCCTGGCTGATGAACTACACGGAGTCAATACAGTGTGAGTCTAAGATCAACGGGTACAAGAAGGGATAACCCGAGATGGCACCGAAGGAGTAAATGGAAAAAAGGGCGTCGTATTTAAGCGAGGGAGCTGCCCACTGATAGGGAAACAAGGAGTGAGGAAAAAGGAGTACTCGCAAGACAATGGGTGGTTATGGCATGGCAAGTCAAGACTACGATAAAGGAAACAGAAAGAGAGCGGGATACGAGTTGATATCTGATTATGTACATAAGAACAAAGAGGTGATAGAGTGCATAGATGAGCCCAATGAAAGAGTTAATAGCGAACGGGAAGAAACTGATCAATGTATAGCATAACGGTACGGTGATCGGATTCTAAGAGGAAGGCAACGAACCAACGGAGGTGTTGTGGGTTGTAAACTACATCATTGTAGAGTGGATCTCTTTCTATTTACGCTAATACCGGTTCATTCACGAAGATAGAGTGGCTAAATAATTGTATAGTAAGTGGGTTAGCTACGGAAGTTGAAAATAGCGTGTGGGCTATTTTATGGTATATATTAGTGTTGGAAATGATGTTATTGATGTTGGTATTGTTATTGTTGTTGTTGGTTGCTGAATTGAGGTTTCGGGCTAGGCATATAAGCAGAGGAGATGCTGTCGAAATTTCGGCAGATTCTAGAAAGATTTATTTGAAGGCTTAGGATAAGTATATAACAATGGGCCTAATCATAGTATGAATGGTCTTATATGTAGACCTGCGGGCTCGGACAGATAAGCGTAGTTAGTGGGAAGCTGAACAGGTATGTTAAGGCTCGTCCCTTTCTTTCAAAGGCATGATTCTTATGTTATGATCTCGTACATGTTTCCATAACCACCTTGTTTCCAAGAGCTAGAAGTTTATGACCCTTAAAGCTTCTTATGATGTTAAAGATGAGAATGTCTTTAAAAGTTTCAAGTTATGATTTCAACGATGATATGAAGATGTTGAGCTACTTCATTATTTTCTCGATTCTATTCATTGTTGTTTATCTCACCTTATGAATTATTCCTTCGAGGTGAGATATGGCGATAATGGTTGTTCTATAATATGAATCGGAGGTTACCGACCTTACGATCGGGCCATACCTTCCTTACTTATATGGATCGGGGGTTCCATAACTTATATGGATCGGGCCGTACGTTTCTCGATGCTAACTTATATGGATCGGGCCGTTCGTTCCTCCTTATATGGATCCGTACGTTCCTCGGCACTAACTTATATGGATCGGGCCGTACGTTCCTCGATGCTAACTTATATGGATCGGGCCGTTCGTTCCTCAGCGCTAACTTATATGGATCGGGCCGTACGTTCCTCGGTGCTAACTTGTATGGATCGGGCCGTACGTTCCTCGGTGCTAACTTATATGGATCGGGCCGTACGTTCCTCGGCACTAACTTATATGGATCGGGCCGTACGTTCCTCGACACTAACTTATATGGATCCGGTTGTACGTTCCATGGCACTAACATATGATGATTATGGATCGGGTTGTACGTTCCACAACACTAACATTTATGGATCGGGTTGCACGTTCCGCTACACTTATATTTATATTATATGTGTGTATATATATATATATATATAAATAAGTGCTTGTGTACATATTATTTTAAGATGTACAAGTCATCCGTCCCATTCCATGTTACCTTTCATATCCATATATGTTGTTATTTATGCCTTACATACTCAGTACATTAGTCGTACTAACCCCCTTTCTTCGGGGCTGCCTTTCATGCCCGCAGGTACAGATTCTCAGTTTGGTGATCCTCCGGCTTAGGACTTCTGCTCAGCTGTTTGGAGAGCTCCACTGTTCCGGAGCTTGAGTCATTTTGGTACAGATCCCTTTGACATTGACTTTGTTATACTCTTAGAGGTCGGTAGACACGTGTAGGTTGTGTATATATGGTTTGGTCAGTTATACAGATGTAGTTCATTTTGGATATTCCCACGTATAGTGGCAGCCTTGTCGGCTTACATATTTTGTTATGTTTGGTTAACTGTGGCTCCTCGGGAGACAGGTTCGATACAGTATATGGCATTATGAGTTTCTGACATACTTTTGCGAGATTTCACATTGTCCTTAGTATTAGTACGATTATATCTAACAGGTTCGTATACGAGTGTCCAGCTCAGGCACTAGTCATGGCCCATCGGTTTGGGTCGTGACACTTATAGAAAAAGGGAATTCCCTGATGGTGAAATACGGTCACTTATACGGACCGTATAAGGGTACGTACAAGTCCCGTCGGGCTGAGTATTTTCCAAGTATAAATACATGTTTCTCTCAAGACCTCTAGAAGGTTCCACATATTTCACTAAACTAAATTCAAGGAAAATCAAAGATCAAATACCAAAAACTAGTAGAATCAAGTGCAAGAATGTTAATGAGGGTTGATGGAAGCTAGAAATTTCTTTGGAAGTGGAGCTAGGGTTTTCTCCAAGTGAAGCATTTCCATCCAAAACCATTCCTACACAATCAAAGGTGAGTTTTATGTTCATTTCATGCTATTAAGAGTATTGAATGATTGAAAGACTTGGATTATGGAAGAAAGTAGAAAATGGGTTACAAATATGATATTAGTGGTATTCTTGAATAGTAGTTTGACATGAATCATGATTCTTGACATGTTATGAGTATAATCTTGTTATAAGTGTTATTAGGAACATTGGAGAGGCATTATATGAGGATGAATGTGGTGTTATATTATGGCTATGGTTATGAATGACTTTGAGAGAGAATTTTGAGAATTGGATAATGTCGAACTTGTTGAAGTTATTGATTATGATATTATGAATGTTGTTATTTATAGTTGGGAGTTGTTATATTGTGTGGAGAAAGTTATAGAAACAAAGGAGATGCTGCCCAATTTTTATTAGCTTTAGCTTAAGCTTAAGAATGTTTCCGAGTATCTAACATTAGTACGAATTCTCTTGAATGTAGAATTATGAACTTGGAAGAAAGCGTTTAGTCGGCAAGTTAGAGAGGCGTAAAGGTATGTAAGGCTTGTCCCTTCTTCTCTAAGGCATGATTCCTACAACATAAATTCCTTTAGCTTTCCATGACTCTTTTATATTCCGAAAACTATGAGCCTACGAATATCAAGAGCTTCTCATGAAATAAAGATATGAGATGCATTGCGAATATGACAATGATAATGATGAGTCTAAGTCTGGAGATACCACAACTTATGATATGATATTCTTATGAAGCTAATGATTCCTTGATGTTGTTCATTGTTACTAGACTCGCCTTATAATGCTAGTTCCTTTAAGGTGAGGTATGATGATCATGACTACTCCATAATGGAATCGGGAGTTCTCAACCTTATGTCACCTCGATAGGGTTATAGCTTATCTTTGAGTCCTTATGCATGCTTTATGATAAGTATATAATGATGAGATTACAGCGTGCCTATATGGCCGGGCAGACACCGCTAAGGCAGGCGACATATACAGGCGGCATATACACCATGTCTAGATGGCATGGGCAGACACCACTAGTGGGCGGCATGAGATGGTTACCCCGGACGCGGGAGGCATGGACACGGGCTAATGATGATCACACCGTACCTATATGGTCGGGCAGCTTATATATGTATACTTGATATGATGTTGTTTATGATGTAAGTTAGCATGCATTATTCCGTCTTAAGTGACATTTAGATATAGGTTGTTTCCTTACTTGATGTTCACTTATCTTTTCGATATGTTATTATTGTTCATGCATACATACTCGATTATATTTAATTCCAAATCTTGACGTCTTTTCTTTGGACGTTGTGTTCATGCCCACATGTAGATAGGGAGGTGACGGGTCCTAGGAGCTACCACCCGGCCAAGTTCCGGGGAACTCCACCCTGTCGGAGGTGCCATTTTTATATATTATTTTGTACATATTTGGGCACGATGGGGTCTTGTCCCATCCTTATGTCTTAGTACTTGGTGAGGTCTTTGGGGTCGAATTCCCTGGGTAATGGTTTTTCTCATAGAACGTTTCACCCCCGGAAAATTTCCCGGGTTGGGAGAAGTGGGCAATAGTGATGAGAACGGGGTGCGAGGTATGATGTTTTAGGGCCCAAATATGTAAAAAATGGGGAAAGAATAGAATAAAAATCTAGAAATGTGAAAAGTTGAAAGTTGGGAAAAAACCCCCCGGAGTCGTGAAGTTCCCAAAAACGGACCGGGAAAAGGGGAAAACGGTCCCAAAAAATCGCAGGGCGTAAAATGGCATGCAAAAGGGTTTTAACTTTGGTGGAGAAAGGGGGAAAACATTGGGCGGACCGTAAAGTGAAATACGGCCCGTAAACCATGGTGTAAATACCTTTCATGCTACCAAGGTTTGGTTTGAAGGTTAAAAAACGACCCGAGGGGGCCTCCGTAAAGTGGAATACGGACCGTAAACCTCCATGGACGACAACCTTTTAAACCCCGACAATTTAAATTCAAAAAATAGAGGACCAAGACTTATTTTATTTCATTTCTACACCACCCCTTTCTCTAGAATCTCTCTCTACAATTATTACATAAGTTTTCAAGGATATTTGAGGATCAAAAACATCAAATAAGTGAATCAAAAGTAAAAAAATCATCAAAGTCATCCAAGTCAAAAAATCCAAATGGAGAAAAACTAGGGGTTTTTCTCAAAGAAAAGGAAATTGCCCAAGGCTTGTTCCAAAAAATTAAGGTTTAAAATTCATGATATTTATATGTTGTTTAAGGTATTTGGGAGTTGAAATACTTGGTCACTAAAAGAGAATAGCAAAATGG
>NW_026726518.1:0-40007 GCF_029784015.1 Lycium ferocissimum
TTTTTTCTAAATTATTTGAACTATAAATTATCATTACTTATAGTACTTTTTATGTAGTTTCTAAATATATAAATATTATTTTTACAAACTTAAAAAATCTATGTCAAAATTTACGGTCAAAGTTATAAAGTTTGACCCTCGTAATCCGAAAAGGTTCACATACATTGAAACGGAGGGAGTAATAGTTATGGGTTCAAATGAACCCGTAACTTTTAGCCTAGACCTAGATTTTCTATGTAAAATAGATTTCATTGTTGAAAATCTCACTACTAGAAAATAGGCCTATAGCAACGGTTTTTTAGCAACAGTTAATAAACCGTCGCAATAGAGTGTATTTTGCATCGGTTTTAACCGTTGCAAGTACACTTTGACCTAACAGCACATTTTTAAAATTAAACCGTCGCGTTAGTCATATAACCGATGCTATAGACGTACATTTAGTAACGGGTATTGGAACCGTTGCAATAGAGAATTCTATTGCAATGTGCTCATATAAGAAAATTTAGCTATTGGGACGGTTTTCTTTCCCCCAATATTTCCCCAATATTTTTCCTCCACTTATTCTATTGGACCCGCCAACTAAATAAAAAATATTGACCAAAAAGTTGATCCGTATCGAATAAAAACATATCGGGGAAAACGTTTCATCTAATATTTCTTCTCGGTTAAGCTTTTAACAATGGGTTTTCTTTAGCAATGTGACTAATTTATTCGATTTGAAGCTTGTCAAGCAAAATTCATCGTGGTCTTGACTAATTAGTGTTCTAGCCTTTTGCATCAACGGGTTTGCATCATCATTGTCTTCATCGTTGTCTCTCTTAACATGTATTATTGTTGTAGTATTTTTAAAAATCGAAATTCTATGAGTTTGTTTGTGGATTTTTAGTTTCTTGGTGTGATAAGAATGTTAACTTTATGTAGCGTAGCTATGGAATTGTTGATTTTCGTACAGCAACTTGAATCTATTTTTTTTTTTTTTTTTTTTTTTTTTTTTGGAAACAAAATATCTACTGCATTTGGTTGTGAATTAATTTCTGGGTGTGAAAAAAAATGGGATATCTAAGTAGTGTAGCTGTAGAATTTACCTTTTTCTTTCATTTTCTTGGACCATTTTTGAAATTTGTGAACTGGGTTTTTGTGGAAACAAAAAATATCTTACGCATTTGTTTGTGGATTTTAGTTTATGGGTGTGATAAAATGTGATCTTTACTTCCATTTCTTGGGATCATCCTTCAGTTGGACCTGGATTTTTAAGGAAAGAAAGGTTCTTTTGCATTTGCATGTTTTTGTTTGTGGATTTTAGTTTGTGGATTTGAAAAAATGGGAACTTTATGTAGTCTAGCCATGGAATTGTTGTTTTTCTTCCATTTTGTTGAATCATTCTAAAGTCTAGGTTTTTGTAGAAAGAAAATATCTTCGGCATTTGTTTGTGGATTTTAGTTTCTCGGATATGATAAATATCTGATAGGGAAATCAAGAAGCAATATTAGGAGACATGTCGAAGTAAATGTGGGGTATTTCAAAGTGGATTTAAATTGTTTTGTTCAAATTGATATTGCAACGATATTTTTTTTATGCTGATATATCATTAATCAGTTTGATGTTTACTTATATTGGAGTATGTTTTCTTGACTAGGTAGCTTCAGTTGTAAATAGAAGTGGCCCAATTTCCTTATTTTTAAGGCAAAAGTCATAGACTTCCCCCTAAACTTGTCCACAAATTCGTCATTAAACCTAAGCTTGTTTCAATTTGACACTCGAACTCTTCAAAACTTTTTGTACCTATTGAATACTTTTTGCTGAGTTGGTATAATGTGTGTGTTGCACTTAGTTGAAGCGCGTGAGGAGGGTAACCTTTTTTTTTTTTTTTTTTTTTTGTGAGGAGGGTAATCTAATTAAGCATTTCCTTTTTAATTTTTATTTTATCTTCTTCTTCATCTTACTTTGCCATCATCGACCACCAAAAAATCACATATTTATCATATGGGGAAAAAAATCATTTGCATTTGTTTGTGGATTTGATAAAAATGTGATCTCTATGTAGTCTAACCATGGAATTATTCTTTTTCTTGGATCATTCTTCAAAGCAAAACATTGGGTTGATGGGGAAAAGTGAAGAAACATGATATGATACGATTGGGATTGGATGGAACGATTGATTGACAAAGGATCTTTTTTTGTACAAATATATACCATTCATCAATTATGGTAGTGAATACAATTCCCTTTTATAATGATGTGAATTATGATACATCTCTTATGTTATCTTTCATGTATGATACATTATGTTATCTTTCTTTCGTATATTCTGTTTGAGATTTTTATTGATGACAAACTTATTAAGTCTTTTTTTCTTATATTCATACGCAGATCCATATTTGCAATATCTGCGAGGAATCTTTAACTTCCGAGAGACCAACAAAAATTCGGGTTCTAGTCTTTCACTCTATCTCTTAGGTATTTTCCTTCAAATCTAAGAACAAGAAGCAAAACTTTGTTATCATGTTATTGATAAACGATATCTCTTTTCTCAACGTAAATAGATGCTCGGACATGATAATGGCCTCTTAATGTTATTATTTGCTTCAATTTAAAATTTGACACTCCATAGAACTTGTTTTGTAGATTGAGGGTGTAACTAGCCAATGCATGGCCTTGAGGATTAAAAGTTGCAAAATGAACTTTGTTTTGACCATAGGATACTTTGTGGCCATAAGACACTTTGGAACTTGTAGCTCGATTGTTTCACCCTAAGTCTTAAAATCGGAGACAAAAATAGAGCCTCGATGCTAAGAATTTCTAAAATGTGCTTTAACTTCTTACCTTTGTCATTTGATTTCAAGGTTGTCGGGAAGGGCTTATGTTCTTGACCAAAGGATTAGTGTTGTTGGTGATTTTATCCTGTTCCTTCCTAAATCTGTTTGCAACTTTGATTATAGTGTCCGTATTAACCTTTTTTTTTTTTTTTGTTGTGCAACTTCGGAAATAGAACAAGTTTATGGTGTCCTAGAGACCGCTTCGTTAGTCCGTCAAACTTGCTATATCCGAGGTGATTTTGAAGAACTAAAATTGACTAAAGCCGATTACAAACCTTGATTGAAACCTGGAATGCTCGTTAAACCTTCGACTTTGTTTAAGTAGTGTTTGAAATTGTTTTAAGTTTAGAACTTGTTTGAAAGGGCTTAAAACTCGTGGTTAAGTCTCTGTCTTGATTATTCTATATGTCTTCTTAGAACCATGCTTGATCCTACATATGTGTTTGGGCTTCTTAGACGGTGTAGGAGCGGACTTGAGGTAGATTCCAATATCCGCAAAATATAAGTTATCCATGTGAGTTCACACGTCATGGCGACTAAGGCTCTATATTCGGCCCTGCACGCACCTTGCAGCCTCTGCACTTGACCTTGCTACTGTGTTTTGCTTCCTAAAGGACCAGATACACAATTTGCACCAACATATATCCGTAGCCGGTGGTGGATCTTCTTGTTGTTGCACACACGCCTAATCGCATCCGAGAAGCCATACGGTCTGAATGAGGATGAGATATAATACATAGCCCATGAGAAATAGTTCCTTGTACATATCTTAGTATCCTCTTGACAGCTTTGAAAGTGCACGAGTTGGGATTCGCATGAACGCTAGCAAGGTTGACGGCATGAGTTAGTGCAGTCGGTGTCAAATATTGCAGGCTTCCTACAATGCTAGAAAACTCACCCCCTCCATCACTTTGAAACACTTTAATGCTTTTAGAAAACTGTTTCTCAACCATTTTCTAGAACTTGACAAACACCTCAAACAATTCTGATTTTCTTAAGGTTCCTTTTCAATCTTATTTCTCAAGCCAAAAGGCAATTTACAACTAGGGGTGCTCACGGTTCGGTTTGGATCGGTTTTTATTTAAAAAATAACCAAACCAATTGAGTCGGTTATTCAAATTGTCAAACCAAACCAAACCAAAAAAAAAAAAAATGTCTCAAGGCAAAAGTATATCGGCATAACTTCCTTAAGGAAAACTAAAGTTATGCCGGAGGGCACTTTTTCCTCAAGGCATAATTTAGTTTTTTGCCTTATGGGCAAAACTTTTCCTTAAGGAATTATGCCTTATGGGGCAGACTTTTAATTAAGGTATAACCAAAAGTATGCCTTAACTAAAAGTGTGCCTTGAAAAGTTTAAAAAAAAAAAAAAATGTCTCAAGGCAAAGTCTGCCCCCTCCGGCATAACTTCCTTAAGGAAAAACTAAAGTTATGCGAGGGGGCATAATTTTCCTCAAGGCATAATTTAGTTTTGCCTTATGGGGCAAAACTTTTCCTTAAGGAATTATGCCTTAAGACTTTTAATTAAGGCATAACCAAAAGTATGCCTTAACTAAAAGTGTGCCTTGAAAAGTTAAAAAAAAAAAAAAAAAAAAATGTCTCAAGGCAAAGTCTGCCCCCTCCGGCATAACTTCCTTAAGGAAAAACTAAAGTTATGCCGGAGGGGGCATAACTTTTCCTCAAGGCATAATTTAGTTTTGCCTTATGGGGCAAAATTTTTCCTTAAGGAACTATGCCTTATGGGGCATACTTTTAATTAAGGCATAACCAAAAGTATGCCTTAACTAAAAGTGTGCCTTGAAAAGTTAAAAAAAAAAAAAAAAAAAAAAAAAATGTCTCAAGGCAAAGTCTGCCCCCTCCGGCATAACTTTGGTTTTTCCTTAAGGATTGTATGCTGGATCCGGCATACACTCTCCCCAGCCCTGTCTTGCGAAATTATTTTTTTATTTTATGCCTGAGCGGGGGTTCGAACCCAGAACCTCAGGTATCCAAGCGAAGGGCAAAACTTAAAGAACACAAAGATGAGGGGCAAAATTTAAAGACCACCCCAAAAGAAGGGCAATCCGTGCAAAAAAATGATTAGTTTAATTCAAAAGCATGGCCCAAGAGTATAAAAACATAATATAAATTGTAATGTTTTCATAAAAAAATTAAAATACATACATATATATATATACAAATTTAATTTTTAACATAATATATAAAGTCGGTTTGGTTCGGTTTTTTTCGGTTTTTTAAGACTTGAAACCAAAACCAAACCAAATATAGTCGGTTTTTAAATTTAAAAACCAAACCAAATCAAACCAAATAAATGTCGGTTTTTTTTTCCGGTTCGGTTTGGTTATCGGTTTGGTTCGGTTTTTCGGTTTTTCGTGTTCAGCCCTATTTACAACCTTTTCCCATTTGACAACTAACACAAACAGTAGGACTTTTATTCTAACAAGTGATATTGATACACTTATTTTTGTCTAAAACTTCTAAAAACTTAGAGTTTGGATGCCCAAGTCTGGCATGCCAAACATCACTAGGGATATAGCATGGTATCTAGATGTTGGTGTTGTGATCACCTTAGACCGGAAACATTGGCTCATGTTTTTCATTTGATAATTAGATACGACTAGGGGATCTATATTTTGTAACACCACCCGACTTTTGGTGTAATGAGGATATCAATAGCGTAACGTGGCATGGCAAATGGGAAAAAAGAAACTAAAGGGATGTTTATATGAAGATTTAGCTCAATACATATTGGATAATATCAAGCCTCCTAAGCAGCAAATAGAGATAGATAAACAAATATGAAGACAGGATACCAAGGGAGAATTCAGTACACAACGAAATGATATATTCCAATACATATGAGTCAAAGGAGCCTTTAAAGGTATCATTTTCTATGTAGAGCCTGGTAATTTAAATTACCACTAAATTATGTTATTTGGAGAATGGGATATAGCATGGTATCTAGATGTTGGTGTTGTGATCACCTTAGACTGGAAACATTGGCTCATGGTTTCTTCTGATAGAGTACCAGAAATCCAACTTCTCAGCAACACATCCTTTTGTTCCCAATCATCACTACTATCACTGGCTTTCTCACAACTTTTATCACTAGCTTTGTCACTGCTTTTACCACTGTGCTAGATAGTTTATACACATGCACCACTCGTATAGCACACTTCTAATGCATGAAGGAAACTAGTCTATGATAGAGTTATACATTTAACTAAACTCTATTACTTAAGCTTATCACAACTACTTAACAATAACAATAATAAGATTGTACTTATCCTAAGTAACCTTATCATGATCAGTGATCTTATCATGATCTTCAACATCTTCATCATGTGTTATATCAGATTTTTAATAATATGTATCATGCTTATTATTTTTGTCGTCCAGATTTTCTCACTTGTTCAGTCTTAGATTTACACAGATCTGGATAGTCATGAATCAACAAGGGCCTTCAACAAGAAGCAAAACAGCTCAAACCAGAGCATATGCTAAACCTGGTTCATTGTCATACTTGGCAAAAAAAAAAACGGCAGTTATTAACCACAAACGAAACTGTTCAAGCTATAAGGTCAGAGAGAGATCATCTGCTAGAATTAATTGGAGAACAGCAGCCAGTAGCACCACAAGCTAACCAAAGTGAGCAACTTGTAGAAGAGCAACATGTAGAACAGCCCGTCGAGGAGCAACAGCCCGTCGAGGAGCAACAGCCCGTCGAGGACGAAATGCAAATGGATTCTACAATTCCTCCCACAAATGAACAATCTGAAGCAGGTAACACATAGCTTACGAACTTATTAAATTCATCCATGACTTCTAATTTCTTACATTTTCTTTTAACTTTAGGCCCTTCGACTCAGAAAAGAAAAAGAGGCAGAACGCAAATGCATAGTGTGCATAGCCGACATGAGCGTAAATTGATCCTACTGAATAGGCTCAATCAACCTATTGGTCCCTGAAGATGTTGTAATAGAGTTTGGTAGCTTCCTCGGTACATTAGCGAGATCGCGACCCTTTGCCCATTTGATATACTTGATTGGAGGAAAATGGACACAAAAGATGATTTATGGATATATACCAAGGTTTGAAGTTTCCAATATTTAAGTATCTATTAAAAGTATTGTTTATCCGACAAAATGACACAAAATTGTAGGAGAAATATGATATTCTGAAGGCGGCAAAAAGTGGACTTTGAATGCAATTCATGCTGCTTGGAGAAGGCATAAAAGTGACTTGAAGAAACTTTGTTACAAACCAAAAGTTACTGATGAAATCATAATGGCAAAAAGGCCAGGTCATATTCCGGAATGTCAATTTAAAGAGCTCCTCGAATATTGGAAGTCTGAGAAATTCCAGGTAAAATATATTTCCAGAATACATTTGTCTTCTGCGGTGCAAGTGTCCTTCTCTCTCTGTCTTCTCTTTCGTTCTTTGCGATATGGGTCGTCGTTGTAGGTTTTTTTTTACCTTTCTCTTCTCTGTCGCGGTATCGCTACTGCATCGCTTTCTTTTTTCTTGTAATTTCTCTTCTTATCTTCTTGTCTCTCGTTGCAGAAAATGTCTAAAACAAATCGAGAATCGGAAGAAGTTGTTGAATCCGCACACAGTCGGCAAAAAAAGTTTTGCTTTAGTCCGCAATAAATTGGTGTGTTCTCTTTTTTTTTTTTTTTATTAAGTCTTAACCTGTCATTTTAAGCGATTTTTTATATCCATTTTGATGTGACTAGGAAAAAACCAAGGGAAATGTATCACTTAAGGAGATCTTTGTGGAAACAAGAGCAAGGAAACCGGGCGCTTGTACAAGGAGTCAAATGAAGACACAACTAGTAAAATTGTATGTATATTATGTATTGCAAGTTTTTATTGAAATCTATTATTTATTGTTAGTTTTTGTTTGCTTGAGTGCGGTTGTTGGATTGTCTTTGTTAGGCTGAAATGGAGGAAATTGAAACACAACTAAGCGCAGATGGTAGTCAGCTTGTTGATGCATACTCAGCCGTTATGGGTCCAGAACATCCGGGACGTCTAAGACTATATGGACGGGGGGTTACAAAGACTTCTTTGAAAGGAAAAGCTGGAACTTTTGAACCAACTTCAAATGCCACAAATGATGTAGTGCAAGAAATGCAAGAAAGGATCCAAAAAATGGAGGAACAAATGGAGGAACAAAAGAGAACTATGCGAGCAGAAGTTACTGCAGAAGTTACTGCAGACATTACTTCAAAAGTAATTGAAAAACTCCAACGTGCAGGATTAATTAGTCCAGACATGCTAGCAGCATTGTGTGCGCCTTCACCGGAGAAGCTACGTCCGCCCCACAAGTAGATAGCAACAATTAAGGTTAGTCTCACTTCTTCTCGTTGCGATATAGCTGACTTATATTGGTTCTACAAATTCCTATACAATGAACATGGTAAAATTAAACTAAAACTTGGAAAAAAAGTTGCCGATAAGTTGCATGCACATCCGTGTGTTTCGTATATATATCCGCAAACTAAAAAGGATAAATTATAGCATTTTTTTGATAATTCCAAGACTGTTAGAAAAGGAAATATGAAGTGTATCTTAGAGATCCCTAGCCAATCGAATTAGGTTAGCAATTAATGGCCTCGCTTTATTTGAATATAGAGTGAAGGATCAGAGCTGCAAGTTGCAAGTAGTAAAATTGAAGTAAAAACTTGTATTAACTAGGGGCATTCCAAGAATCGAACTCGGGACCTCTCGCACCCAAAGCGAGAAACATACCACTAGACCAAATGCCCTGCTTTTGTTGGTACCCCAGTCTAAACAATAGTTGGAAGTTTCATCTCAGTTTTCTGCAGTTTGTACCATTTTATGAATTAATTTTCTAGGAGGAATGACTGATGAGCATTCTCTGGTGTCTTGGGGGTCCCCTTTTCTTTCCCTTTTTTAAGGCTGAAAGGTTGAGATGAAGGTATTGACAAAAGGAAAGTGAAGGAAAGAAAAAGTTATGCTTTGCTTTTTATGTTAAAAATGTGTGTTCATTTGTCTTAAAATGTATGTCCTAATCCTCTTTCGAATCATGTTTCAGTGTATATGTATGTTACGTGCCCTGTTTATAACTATGTGCATACCTATTTGTATATTCGAGTAAAATAGTATATGTTTAAAGGGGACCTCATATAAGATCGCTTATATAATGAATTTAACTGATTTTCTTGATAGTTCGGTGTTTTTAAGTATCCGAATAGTCATCATGTTTTTAATATTATGTTTAAGAAGAATGGCATGTATTATTTGGTCTATCCATGAATGTCTAGTACTATTTGAGCATCTTAAAGTTTTCGATTCTATGTGTTGTTGTTAGAATAGCTACTAACTATGATAATATGCCTATCACTCCCTCCTTTATTAGCAAAGGTGTGTGTCACTGGCCACAAACAAGGTTGTCAAGTGACACTGTGACTTGTTTTGTTTAATACCTTTGAATATGACTAAGACTATTTGCGCATCTTAAAGTTTTCGATTCTATGTGTTGTTAGAAGCGGACAAACATTCATATATCATCCATTCTCTCATTTTGCAACCTTTGATTATCCGAGAGATCCTTGCATTAGGGTGTGTGTTTGAATAAGGTTGTCAAGTGAACACTAATACCTTTGAATATGACTAAGACTATTTGCGCATCTTAAAGTTTTCGATTCTATGTGTTGTTAGAATAGCTACTAACTATGATAATATGCCTATCACTCCCTCCTTTAGCCGGCTGTGCATCGGCCACAAACAGCTTGTTTGTTTGGCTGGCTTCTTGATGGCCGCGATGGCCGGCAATTGCTTGCCGCTTGTTCTTGGGCCTTTTCTTCTTGCTGGCCGGTGCTGCTTGGCTCGCGGCCGGCTTGTTCGCCGCGGGCTTCGGGCCGAGCGGAGAAACATTCATATAACATCCATTCTCTCATTTTGCAACCTTTGATTATACCAGAGATATGGTGTCCCGGTGCATTAGGGTGTGTGTTTGAATAAGGTTGTCAAGTGAACACTAATACCTTTGAATATGACTAAGACTATTTGCGCATCTTAAAGTTTTCGATTCTATGTGTTGTTAGAATAGCTACTAACTATGATAATATGCCTATCACTCCCTCCTTTATTAGCCGGTGTGCTGCATCGGCCACAAACAAATGACTTGTTTGTTTGGTCTTTGGCTTGATGCCGATGGCCGATCGATCGATGATATTCTTGTTGCCGGCCGCCGCTGTCTTCTTTTCTTCTTTGCGGCCTGCCGGAAATTTCTTATCTGCCGCCGCGGCCGGCATTGCTTGTTCGCCGCGGCTGCGCCGGGCCGAGCGGAGAAATATTCATATATCATCCATTCTCTCATTTTGCAACCTTTGATTATACCGGAGATATGGTTGTCCAAAGACATTAGGGTGTGTGTTTGAATAGGGTGTGTGTTTGAATATGGTTGTCAAGTGAACACTAATACCTTTGAATATGACTAAGAGTATATTCATTTCTAGTCTTGTCATCATTAGTATGTATGCATTGTAGAGATTTAATTCTTTTATGAAAGCTTTTCTAAATCATTTTTCCTTATCAATTTTTTGTAGGTGGTGAAATTGAACAAGGGGATGAAAGAAGTGAAGATACGTGATCGACTAAGGAGGATTGGGTTAATTTTTTGGAAAATTGAAGACTTCGTGTTCCACCTCTTGAATGGTCAAACATTATCTTGATATTTTGCTTTTTATGTATATTACTTGACCTCTTGGATTATTATTTTGGTATGATCGATGTTGGATCTTGTATTTAGTATGATTTTGGATCTTGTATTAGTATTTTGGTATGACGTCGGATCTTGAATTATTATTTTGGTATATACGATGTCGAATCTTAGATTATTATTTTGGTATGATGTTGGATCTTGAATTATTATTTCGTTGTGATGTCGGATCTTGAGTTATTATTTTAGTGATGTCGGATATATATGTGGTCTATATTGTGTTAGCCCTCTATAGTCTATTGCAGTAGAACCATAATATCCGTTGCAGTAGCATCATAATACTCGTTGCAGTAGCACCGCAATAACTGTCACGGTAGCCCCATAATATATGTTGCGGTAGACCTACAATACCCGTTGCTTTGTAGAATTCTAATAATTGTTGCAATAGTCCTAAAAATAATCGTTGCAATATTATATAGCCGTTGCATTAGCTCTATAACAACCGTTGCAATAGGAAGAAGCAGTAGTTGAATAGTCAGAAATGAGCGTTGCAATAGCGTTGAATAACCGATGCAAAAATCTATATTGCAACGGTTCATATCGTTCCCGTAGATACATGATCGTTGCAATAATCGTGAAGAGCAAACCGTTGCGGTAGGATAATATATTGCAACGGTTTTACAAACCGTCACAATTAACCGTCACAATAGACCTATTGTAACGCAAGCGTTGTAACAAGATAACTAAAACCGTTGCATTATCACTATAGCAACGGAAAACAACAAGAAGCAGCACCGTTACCATAGACCAAATTTCTAGTAGTGTCTATATCTATATATACTATAAAGCTAGGCATAGACAAAGTGATATGACACCTCTTTATGGTCTCCATTGTTATTTATCTTTTTTCTCCTTTTTTTGGCTTTTTACTTATTTTTTTCCATTTATGTGTCATGTAAAAAAACTTAATAAATCACTCATTAAACTCTCTTAATTATGTTTAATGTGCCATGTCCAATATTGACTCTTACAATTCCTCAATACATGCACGTAACCCATATTTAGCAGTTAGTGATCAATATTTACTACCCTATTTAGTACCTATCATTATTATACATATTCTATTTAATCACTACAAAGGCAATATATTACCAATCCATACCTCACAATTTGAAGGCTCAACATATGATCAATCTGGCAGTAATGAGCAAAACTGCAAATACATCCGATGAAGGACCTTATAACAGGTAAAGCTTTAGAAATCGCCAGTTCATTTTTTTTTTTTCCTTTTTCGGTAGAAATCTTTTTGTTGCTAACTCATTTTCATAGTACTATGATAGTAAGGTGAAAAGTTATTTAGAGAGAAAATAGTATATCTTATGCCAGGTTTGGAATATTATCCTTTTATCTTTTTGTAACTTTTTGGTTTGGAATATCATTACTTTGATGTAATCTTATTTGCTCTAATATCCTTTTTGGGGCAATTCAAATATATGATATTTTTTCTGATAATAATTACCTTTAGACGCAGTTTGTTTTTTTCTATATCTGATCTTATTTGGGGGGTGTAATTATTTTATTTACTTTGTTTTGATTTTTGTTGATTCATCAACATGTAATTATGATTATCAATTGATCTTATTCTCTTCTGTTTTGTTTCATTCTGTTTTAGGACCTGGGGCTGGAAGTGGAACTTTTTATTTTGATCTCTAATAGAAATGGATTTTTTTAAGCCGAAAGTAAATTTATCAAGGTATTATAGCCTCTAATATCAATTGTGCTCTTGAATTTCTGTAATTATTTTTTGGGAATTTGACATATTACCTTAAGATACCCTGCTTTTGACTGCATTATTTGATGGTAAGAAATTTATTCTCTGCATTGAGTTTTCAATTAATGTACATATTATTTTTTAATAAAGGTTATTCACAAACTTAAACTCTCCCATCATTTTAATTTTCTCAATATATGGATAATAACAAACTTTTTTTTATAACAACAAATTTCACAACTGGATTTATGTTTTGTAGATATTAAAAAATTATTAAAGTATTAATTAGTAATTAAAGTTTTAAACTAGAAGTTGTATCCTAAAATAAAAGGGATGTCCTTTCATTCCTTTTTAACCATCAATTATATATAGCTGCAAGAGGTGTTGTACTTTGATAGACTTTTACTTTTTTTGTTTCTAATATGCCCTTCTTTAGTCATTCTAAAATTCTAAATTGTCAATGAACAAAGTGTCGAAATTCTATAGGGGTAACAAAGTGGTCTAACCTTCTTATTTGTTCAATTATAGAAAGAAGTGTCACTTGAAATTTATCTAAAATAGAATATTATGAGGCTGCGATTATTCTATTTCTTTGGAAAACGTATCTCAAACGCGCTAAAGAAAAAATTGCACACAAGTGAAATCACTAATCACTTGGATGACAGTAAGAAATGGTCAATTTTATTCCAGGGGATTAAGGTAAATTTCTTTCTCTTCTTGATGCACAGAGACAAAAATACAGTAAGAAATGGTCAATTCTCTTCTTGATTCCCCAGAGAATGAAAGACGTGGAGAGGTTGAAGAGATTTGATTTAATGGATTTTAAATACAGAGCCCTCTGATTTTAGGTTTCGCAAAGCAAAGAAGAAGAAGAAGATTCATGTGGACCCAAGTACTAAACACGTGCCCACCAGCATATGCAGCAACAATAAATTGTACATCTGTAGCAACAATAAGGGCAAAACTGTAAATAACTTAGTTTACATTTATTTTTAATAGTAGTTTGTTAGGGAATTAATTATATGATTTTATCTTCACCATCATACAAGGATCCTTTCCTTGTGTATAAATACAACATAGGGTCTTGTACAAAAAGTCACTCAATTCATCAATGAAGTTGTTTTTGGGATTCTATGCAAAAATGATTTTGTGATGTTTTAATTAATTGTTCTACTGTATGTTATCTTGCTTATCCACATTTAAGACAATGCTTTATGTAATACTATGTTAGTACTGCTTAATCTGATTATCTCCCCAGAGAACTAATTTGATTAACTTAAGACATTTAATTTGCTTGATATGGACGCGATCTATCCTTAAAAGGACCTAAATTTGAGTGTCATTAAGAAATGATGTGTCTTTGATATGACGGAAGTCATTTTGCATTGAAAATATCATGGACAACTCCCACTTCCGATGAACACACTAAACAACATAACTGTTTTAAAAAAATCGAAATAGGGCCTGCTTTAAGCTTACCAGATGGCGCCCTCTTCGGTCCCTCTTTCGTCTACTTAAATGCTGCGTCACATTCATTTCATGGTAGTTATTAAGATCAAGATTGCATCAATGATAGAAACAATACCAAATACCACTACAAAGTAACAAAACCGAAAGACAATGGCACACATCAGTTTTTCACAAAAAGCAGTTGACCAAGTACATGTTGCTGCTAATAGAGATTCAGGATCACATTGTTGTTCAATGTTAGCATGAGCTGGTTGAAGTGTTTTCTATTGTTTTTCTCTCTTTTTCTTGTGTCTTGTTTTGGTTTCTTTGAGATGAGAAAAGAAATTAAAATGGGTCATTTACACTTTTGTCCCTGTTCTATGCTGCAAACAACTTTTTCGCGGTCCATAAGTTTATATTTTCGCATCATAATATCCCACAAGTTATGTCCCGCGCCCTTAAAGAGCTTATGTCCCGCTAGGCATAAGTTCAATTGCTAAAGGCAAAAATTAAAGACCAGCCCTTTTGAAGGACAAAACGTGAAATTTCTCCAATTTCAAAATCCATCCAACGTAGATGCTCACAGTTCACAATAAAACTTCCAAATCGTGTTTTTTTATGAAGAAAAAAATAGTCACAATTCAAGTCCAGATGCCAACCAACTCAATTCCCGGTCAAATTACTCAATTTGTCTAATGAATCCCTAAAGCAACGCATAGTTTAGAGTTATCCATATCCACCTCATAATTTAATCAATTCAAGTGCTAGAAAATTAATCACAATACATGTTACCTCAACTATGTTTTTCATAGTGACTAGATTAATGTCACCATGATCAATTAGACACCAAAATACAATTACATATGCCTGAAACCCCACAATTTCCAAGTTGTTATATCACAATTCAATCTCTTAACTTAATTGTTCTTCATACATAATGATACACATAAGATTAAAAGCTAAATTCATAGTTAGAGTTTGATTCTTACCTTAAATAGGTGAAATCCACGGAGTATGGGAATATGTGACCTTCTATTCTTACAACTCCTATAAAAACTAGTAGAGTAATGGAGGCTCAAAATTCTACCAATTCAATGTTCTCTGCTCCTTCAATCCCAAAGTATTTTGAATAAATATGAAATTTGGGTAGAAGAATTGAAACTACTACTCCCTCTTTTTACAGTTTACTTATCTTGATTATTATTTTTGTCTGTTTAAAAAAACGCTACTTATATATTTAGTAAGTTTCACGTTGTAATTTGAATTTTTTATAATATATATTTTGACTCATAGGTTTTCATTTAAATTTTGTAAGAAACCACCCATGCTCGATGTGAAAGATTGTTTGTATCATGTGGGAGAATTATATTAAAGAATAGCTAGTTATTACTATTGTTGATTTATTGGGCTAGTGGATCTTTGTAAAATTATGTATATTTAAAAGTTTATAACAACATGTAATTATAAACGTTTACTTTTAAAAGCGGGTCATTCGCGCAAATGCCTATATTTTGGGGTGGTCTCTAATTTTTGCCTTTCTCTTTAATTTTTGCCTTTCAGGACTTTTGGCGCGGTATATTTTAGATGTCGCTCGGCAAAGTTTACATTTAGCTTGAAATATGTATCATAACATTCCACAAGTTATGCCGGACATTTGCCAAACTTTCAAAACTCAACATAATCTTAAAAAAAGCATAAGTTTAAAGTTCTTTCGGCAAAGTTTACATTTCGTTCGGAATATGTATCATAACATCCCACAAGTTACGCCAGACATGGCCAAACTTTCAAAACTCAACATAATCTGAAAAAAAAAGCATAAGTTTAGAGTTCTTTCGGCAAAGTTTACATTTTGCTCGGCATATGTATCATAACATCCCACAAGTTACGCCGGATGCCGCAAAACTTTCTGTCATGACCCAACCGAAGGGCCGTGATGGGCACACGGTGCTAACCTACCGAGCACCTCTGATCATACATCTCATAATCATTTTTTAGGTGGACCACAAAGATAGCTCATGGGTATCATACTCTGTAAGGGCATATATCACAAGGTAATGGCACATCTCTATATAATCATCAACAACTATGCCCATAAACATAAGCCAATGATACGCCAAAATATTATACAACAATATTCGATAACGATATGGGACTTTTGGCTACACACATCTGTCTACGAGCCTCTATATAGAATACAAGAATCCATAAAGACGGGGCAGGACTCCGCCATACCCAAGTATATATACAAAAGAGTAGTACCAATAAACTGTAGCTCCGAAGCAACTGGAGTGTTTCTGAAACTCCGCTGATGAAGCTCCTAAGGATCAAATCCGTCTACCTGTCTACCTTCGGGCATGAATGCAGCGTCCACAAGAAAGGACGTCAGTACGACAATGTACTGAGTATGTAAGGCATGACTAACGACATAATCAAGAGATAAGGAAACATGAGATAAAGAGATAACCTGTATATCGGATTGCCTCTTAAGGCAGATACCATGCATGCTAACTTCTATTTTGAAAATAACATCATAAATATATACATGAGTAAACTTCCCGACCATATAGGTACCATGTTATGCTGCCCGGCTATATAAGCACGGTGTTATCATCATTAGCCCGCGTCCGGGGTGATATCATAAGCTGTCCACTACAGTGGTGTGTCTGCCAGGCCATGTAGGCACGGTGTTATAAAAATTACATATATAAAAACATATAGCATGCATGAGAGCCCAATGAAACATTTCCACTCTATCGGAATGGCGTAAGGTCGGTAGCCACCGATTTATATTATGAAACAATCATCATCGCTATATCTCACCTTGAAGGGACAATTATCATAAGGTGAGATCAACAACAATGAATGAAATCAATAAAATCATGAAATAAGCTCAATAATCTCATAATAGCATCAAATTCCTAAGTTCTGGAATCTCCATAATGGAATCATCATCATCATCATTATCATCATAGAAAACATCTATCTTTAGCATCATAAGAACTCTGAGAATCATGAACTTTTAGCTTTTTAGGAATAAGGATGTTATGGAAACATGTATGGGTTCATAAGAAAAGAATCATGCCTTTAGAAAGAAAGGGGATAGCCTTAACATACCTTTTGGGTCTCCTTAACTACTTAACACTTATCCTCCCAAGCTCGTAAATCTACATTCAAGAGAATTCATAATATTGTTAGGCTTATCGTCATATGCTTATCTTAAGCCATCAAATTAAACCCCTTTTAGAATCTACCGAAATTTGGGCAGCATCTCTCATGTTTATATCCCTAGCCCGAAATCACAATACCAACAACCAACAACAACAACAACACTAACATCAACAACATCATCATCAATACCAAAATATTCCATAAAACATCTCACACGAAGTTTATCTGATTTCTCAACCAATAAATTCATTATACAATCATTTAATAGCTCCATCTCCGTAAATAAACCTAAATCAATATCAATAAGGAGAGATTCATACCTTGTTCCCACTAGAACCGCAATATCTTTAGTATTCACCTTGATTTCAAGCCAAGATTCACCGCAATGCGATACTATGATCACAACTGTACGCTATCCGATCCTCAATCCCAAGATTTCACTTGGTTTGGGCTAAAATTTTATGGATGGAAATTGGGAGAAGGTTCCAGAGAGTTTGGGATGTTTTTGAGGGGTAGTTGGATGAAAATAAGGGGTAAACCTCCTTTTTATATTGGTTTAGAGTCGGTTTGCACTGACCTAACTTTTGCTATGCGCGTTCGTGCCACCTTAGGGCGCGTTCGGCTGAGTTTCCCAATTGCTTCCCTGCGCGTTGGTGCCACCTCTAGGCACGTTCGTGCAGGGTTAATCCTGCTCTGGCAGTCCGTCTTAACATGCTCATAATGTTTGATTCCGATGTCGGATCGACGCGCGGTTTATTGTGTTGGAAACTAGACTTCCCGAACTTCAATTTAGGTTTTGGTTTCACTTCAAAACTCCTAATATACTAGGAGCTATTCCTTTCTCAAGTTAGACCAAAATTATCATACAAACCTTGCCCATTTTTTCTCCAAAGTTCCAAAAACTTACTTCCCTTAGTTCACTTGTTCTCCAATCCTTCCATGACCTATTACATGAACTTAAACCATCATAACCATAAGATAGGCGCATATAATCTCATATATCCTAGAAAATAACCCCAGTGTTTACAATTGAGCCACTGGTATCTAATGAATTTCAACGTACAGAACTACAAGGTATAACACTTTCAACACTCAACAAGATCTAAAAAATACTACACAATTTATGCCGCATTAATGAAGAAGAACAAAAAGTTCTTTCTAAAAGCCTTTAATTCAAAGATTCAAAGATAAAAGCTTTGCAACATCTAAAAGTTTAGTTTCTGCCACACTCTTACTCTTTTCTTTCGAGCCTCAAATAATCCCACGGATGGAAAGCAAGTAGTTTCTGCGACTTCACTGCACACACCTAACCTTCCAACAGAGTTACAACTGTGTTTGATTTCATGTACTCCTCCCTAAATGTTTGCGTATGAAAACAATACAATAAAAAATGAAGTATTCCCCGTAGAAGCTAATCTATACTTACCATCCGAATGGAAGAAGAGCTTTAATATATTGGAATAATTCATTAAATTTGGAAGTTACCTCAAAAGTAGCTGCAAGCAAGCTACCACCAGAACACATGCAGTCTCATTCAATCCATATTCTGTAAGCAACATAACACTATCCATATAAAAATCAGAGATACTAAATGAGCATCACAAACAATATTTCGCCTCTTTTCATCTATTTGGTTATTTCAAGTACAATACCTCTTATCCGATTTTGTATGATTACCAATTCCAATGAATGCATCCAAGTATCTATTCCTACCAAGATTTGTAAATACAAGATGCAGTGATCTTTCCTTTGACACATAAATAGATAACTGAAATAGAGAACTTTTAGAAAATCTATAGGTATCTGGTATCTATATTGCTAATATGGTAAAAATATTAAGAAAACAACCATCTTTAGCTATCCAACTTAGTTTTACATCAATTATAGACATTCAGCTCTTAAAATAAGAGGATTATACGTTTCTAACATCCATCTATAATCCTATTCTGGATATGCAGTTATCATTTCAGCGAGCAATGATTGTTTTCTGCCATCATCATCTCATTTTATCAGAAAACATAGTTATGAGCTAATAATCCATTTCCATCAAGTAACTTTGTCCTAAAAGTTTACTCCAGCTAAAATATATAGCAGCTTCTAGAAGCCCCTAGCTATTACTTTGTTCTTTTTCTTCAACTTCTTATATTTATTTTTATATGATCCAACTAATCCCTAATCACAAAAAGTTTAAAACTTCATCGTATTCCTATAATCTATGTCAAGTAGGTTTGTTGACTCATTAATAGGCTTATAAAGAGATATGTTCAACTATATTAGCAATAACTACTATGAACCCAGTATCACTCGCAACTTGGCTTAACATTAACTGATTTACTTGTGGTGCAAAAGCAAAAATGACCATACCTCGTTTAGGAAATTATAAAGAGTGATGATATCATAACCAGCAGAAAGGGTGTTCCTGACTACTAAATAGCTATTTGAACATATACTTATCTTGCCACAGTATTGACCGATAGTAATAGAAAATTGTGAATTGTCTAAGAGGCAGTAATAGCTTTTTAGAGTTTACTCCTCATTGACCGCCGACATGTTAAATCTAGGTATGTCTTCATTTTACATTAGAGAAAACACCATCAACTATCAAAAAAAGCTACAGGCGAAAATAGTGCCGATCCAAGTAAGAGTAAAGGGAAGATCAGTAACATATTTTACCATACCTATTAAATGGTACCGCAACCATGGTGCGGATGAAGAAAATATTTCTGGCCAAGGAAATTAAGAGGCAAGACCATCAATTAATTGGGATCCAATACCATATGCAATTTATATTTTATACAATATACTGTTTAGTTAGATATACGACATAGTTGTTAGTTACAAATGTCAAATATCCAAAATATCTTTTCTTATGGGTTATTTTGAAATAAAGTTAGATAAAAAAAAACTTGATCAAGCCTTTGAGCAAAAAAATGATATCTGAATTGCACTTCATACGTATATGATCACTCACCTGGCTCAATCTTAACTGCTAATTTTAACAGAGTATGATCACCCCCATATGAATTCAGAAATCAGTGATAGAACACTGGTGGCGCACTATAAATTCCAGTGGACCAGTCATATTTTCTACCAAGCAAATTAAACAAATTGCTGGAAATGCTACAGAACTGCATAAAAGAGAGATAAATTAAAGCATGGATCATCAGTGGTATAGGATTAGGCATTCTTTTGACAAAATTAATATGTTCTGATAAAGAAAATCACACCTCAACTCTTAAATGGCAATCACCCACTCTGCAGCTTCCACCAATAAAGCAGCTAGCCCCTCTGTCATTAAAAAAAAAAAAAAAGGAAGAATTAGTAGGTGTAATTCATGAAGAAGTGCGGAAAGTATTGCTCATTTTCAATGTAATTACTCCAAGAGAAGTGTTGAATGTATCACTCAAGTAAAATAATTAACTCCCTCGTCTCACAAGGAGCTCAAGAATTTAGATAGATAGATAGATACAAATCACGTAAGTAGTGATCATAATTATTAGTCACAAATACAATGTCCTAATAAAATATGCAAAAAATATACTCATGCATTATCTAAAAAAGAAATTGCATATCCCTAGAGGAACATCAAAAAACTTTGAAATGTGAGAAACCTTGGACCATTACAATCACAAACACTGTATAACTTCTTTTCAGTACATAAGCTTAGATATTTCTCCACATAAACTTGTTTGTGTCAAGGCCGCTGGATCAATTTTTCTGAACATATCGAGGACATGAGTAAGTAAAAAAATACTTGAAAACAAGCAATTGATTGATTGAGTAGTCTATTAGCTTAGAAAGTAAAATAAGAGAGTCCCTGAGCGAAGGTATGAGATGATTTTCCACTATATTTCGTATTTCAGAGGTCACATTTTTCCCCTCAATAAACTACTTTCTCATCACATCCTACCTTAATTATTCCCAAGACTTTCAAGATTGCTCATAAGTTCAAGAAAAACATGTTCTACGCAGTAGCAGAGTTCGTTACCCCGGTAACTAACATGAGCCAAGATTTAAAGGCACATCAAAATCAAGAAACATAAAAGGAAAACAGAAAACTACTGCAGATCAATAAGCAAACAAAAACCATAAAATTACTATAAGAATGTTACACCCCGTATCTTATAACTAAGGTTATAACCGTAATGTTAGAGTTTTAGTGGAAAATTTGAAAGTTTGTACGTATTGCGAAAGTGGTTGACAAGCCTACTTGCGGCACCCATAACCCCTTGATTCATTGAGAATTTGGAAAAGGTTCCTTAATGAGTTATAGTACGTAGAAATACCTTTTTAGGCATATAAGGACCAGGCCAATTGGAGTTCGGAGCAAGGAGATATGATCGTCTCAAAATGGCTAATAGAGAGGTGCTTAAGATTCGGTAGAATCGACTAAGTTTTCGATACGTCTTCCTTCCAGCCCAATTACAGGAAAATACATTTATAATTTGAGAAAATTTAAAACATGAAAGTTGTAGACCTTTGAAATATCTTTCCCAAGGTATATTGTGGTGCCCGAATGGAGCTCTATGAAGTGGCAGGGGATTTCGCCCCAAAGAGAGGCAAGAGCTCGAGGTAGGGGTCCAAAAGTGGAAAAAATTCAAGAAAATCGTCTAAGTGTAAAATGGACAAGGGAGCTCGCTGAGCTCGCCCCAAAGCGAGGTAGGGGTAAGCTATAGACCGCGGTCGGCGAGCCTTGGGGGTCCAAAATGCCCCATGCTATAAACTCAACACTTAACTCGAAATATCATTTATCAGACATTCCAACTTTGTTCTAAAGCCCTAAGCATTTGTTTTCCTCCTCTCCTCATCCTTCCACGTCAAGATAAGATCGCTCTAACGATTCCTAAGTAATTGTGAAATATTATGTTTATTTTCATGGAAATCCTACATGTCCCATGTTTTCATGCAAGTTGTATTATGTAATTATATTCATGTTATATTATACTTACAATCTATGTTTACAAGTCATGTTTATGAAAAACCATGGGCTCAGATGCCACCTATATTCATGTTCATGTTTTTGGGAGTTGCACAGATTACCGAGAAGGCTTAGATAGCCTGAAACTACATTTGCCACCGTAGGATAAGGATCGCTCCGCCCAGTTAGGACGATTCCTTCATGTTTTCCCTATTGAGGGATTTTGGATCCATTCATGTCATGTGCATGTCTTGTACCTCAGCAAGGTACAAGATGGCTTAGCTGATCAGGCAGAGATCAGACGCCACGTACTAACGTGGTGGTTACATGTCGGTTATACTAATGCTCTCCCACAAATATTTTTAATCATGTTATATATATGTATGTGTTCATGTCCACCTTCATGACCAGGTTTCAGTTTCAGTTTTAGCTCTTATCATGTTATTTCATGTGCCATGTTTATTTCATTCAGTTGCTTTACATACCAGTACATTTAATGTGCTGACGTCCCCTTTCTATTGCCCGGGGGCCTGCATTTCATGATGCAGGTACAGATTTACAGGACGACGCATCTGCTCAGTAGGACTTTACACGTATCAACTTCTTGATGAGCCCTATCTTCTTCGGGGTTTAGTCATTATTTACTCTATGTTAGTTATTCATTTAAGGTATGCTGGGGGCCTTGTCCCAGCAGTTATGTTTAGCAATTCAGACTCATGTTAGAAGTTTCATAGACTAGTTAGTCAGTCGTGTTATGTCAGATAATCAGAGTCGTTTAGCCATCTTTGGCTCAGCATTTATGACAATCCGCATTCATGTTTTAAACAAGTATTTTTATTTGATATTTTGAAATCTCATGTTTATTAAGGCTCATCATATTTTATGTCATATTCCGCTCATGTTATGCCTCATGTTGATTCAGCAAGCCATGTGGTTCACTCGATCACAAACTGTAAGGCACCGAGTGTCGTGTTACGCTCAGGCCATAATTCGGGGCGTGACAAAGAAATTGAACTCCAAAGACACCCAAAAATTAAAATTAAAATGCTAAGTGAACTCCAGAGGCAATATGAAGATATTAGATCAATATTCTCTAGAAATCGAACCAACTAGACATGCCCATCAGGAAAGAACTGAGAAAAGCTAAGAGAAATTCAACAATCCACATACTAACGGGATCAGAAATTTTGAAATGAGTTTAGAATCGGAGGCAAAAAACAGTAGCAAGGAAAACAAAGGCCAAACACATGTCAGAAAGTTGAGGAGTATGAGAGGGCTGAAATTCACCTCAGTCCAATATTAATGGTATAACGCGGACGTTGTCAAATATAGTAACCCAACAAGGTTGGGGTCGAATCCCACAGGGAATATGGTGTGAAAAGTTTACTAAAATCGTAGATGCTAAATTTTAGGTCTAATATCTTAATCCGATGAGTTTTGGCAAAGGTTGGTTTTTTTTATAACTAATTGCTAGTCTATTGATTTGGTGGAAGTTTATGGTAAAAGAAACTAAGGTTGTGTCCCCGTTAGATAGGGTGTATGATCATGGGTATTGATCTTGATATACTTCTAATGGATCATTATATGAATGCACTTAATCTCTATGTGAATCTCTACTATCTCCCAATAAATAAAGATTATGTCTTTCTATGATTTTCCCAAATATAAGAAAGTGGTTATGAAGAATGATTAATCATGCCAAGTAAATTCTTCTTATTCCTAAGTGAATTTATTAAACAAAGTTTAATGCTTTGAGTTCTTGTTGTTTATTCTTACCAACCCTAATTATTTTCCCAAATAAATCAAGGTTTGTGGCTTTAATCAATGTTTGCAACCATTAATTATGAATGAAGAATGAAGAATAAACAAACCCTAATAATCCATTATTTGTATATCAATCACAACCCAATCACAAAACACCCATCAATTGGGTTCACAACCCTAGTAGGGAAGCTTAGCTACTCATGACAAAGAACAAGAAACAAGAAATTGAAGAGTTCATAATTGCTTACTTTGAATAAAAGAGGAATTGAGAATAATTGGATTGATGTTAGAACCTTCAAAAACTTGAGAGTATTTTATGTTCTAAGTCAAAAACTAAAAATATCAGAACTGCCTAATAAAACCCTACAATGGACTATTTATATGTTTGGAAAATACACAAGTTACAGATTTGCACTTTAGTCCCGTCAGTACGAAATACGGTCCGTAAATCACTTTACGGACCGTAAAGTGGTTCAGGCCCAGGTCGTCTTCTCAATTCTGTGAAATCTCAATCTTCTAAAGTACGGACCGTAAAGTGGTTTACGGTCCGTAAACCTCCTCGTCGTCTTTCGCCTTCCAAAAGTCGACTTTCGCCAACTACTCGACCGGTTAAATACGAGATGGAATACGGACCGTAAACCGAAATACGGTCCGTAAACTCAATCTCTCTAAATCACCAAATTTCCCAACTTGACTTTCGTTTCGAAATCCTTTAATACGACCATGGAATACGGCCCGTATTGTAGAATACGGTCCGTAAACTGCATTTACGACCTGTTCTTGCACTTCAACTGTGATCAAGTCAAATCTGTTCCTTTTCCTGAAAAACACTAGAAAACACGTAAAATCACATAGACTCGCTTAAAAACAAGTAAAACTTATAGCTAAAAAGCATCGATTGTGGCGTAAAATCACGCCACATCAACACCCCCAACTTAAAGTATTTGCTTGTCCTCAAGCAAGCCCTTCAAAACACGACTCAATCTAACACATAGGCATCACAGAATAACAATGTCTACATTGGTTTTGACTCTGAACTACCGGCATGCATGTTTTCCTTTAAACGACCACCCCGACTTTCTATGTTCAAGCAATATGTACACAACTCAAGAACGTTACGACTAACAATGAAGCTTCAATGCATGACATCACATTATCGAACATATCATGCACACACAAATGCTACTACTTTAGGCGGACACTTTCTTTTGCTCAAATCTCATCCTTATGCCCTCACATAGACCAACGAATGTCCCAACACACATATACATAACAAGAATGGGACGAAGACGAAAGGGAGGAGAAAGACGCTCACACTCACAAAGAACTTCATATCTACACATGCAAATACCATAGGCTTGCCCTTATTTTCTATGTTTTCATCCGAGGCTCGCTCAGTTGTGATCACATTAGGACTTGTTTCGGCTTGTAATGTAGGCTTAGGGACGGGTAGGATACTTTTTGGGTATTAGTGACTGACCCTCCTTGATACTACAACATCTCTTCGCCTTAACTCGCCTGTTTTCTTTCCAATTCCTTCGTTTCCTTTCAAGTTTTCGACCTCGATGTGGTTTTATTCCTATCCAACTAGCAATTCTTTTTGTGATTCAATTTTTCTGATTTTGATTTACGACTTTTTTTTTTTTTTTTTTTTTTTTGTACCAACTACCACATCGACTTCCTACTAACAAATTCCACCACCCCCAACTTATGTTTTTAACATCTATTCCACATTTAATTCACCCCCACTTTAGGCATTTCGCCTCGTCTATCTAGTAGCATCAAGGAGGGAACGGGTGCGAAGCTGGAGTTATTGCACAAAGGGAATGGTTTCACAGTTGGCTAGTCAATAAAAAGGTCAACAGGCTCAAAAGGGGAAACTAGGGATACTTTCACTTTTGGTAAGGCGTATTTAGGCAAAGTGACTATTTACAAAAGGAAAGCCTAAGATCATTTCACAACCAAACTCGTTTCCGGATTTCAAACAAGACCAACCGGGCAAGTTCTAGATTATACATGCATAAACAGAATCAACTAACAACTCACACACACATTGGCATAAGGACAATTATTTTCACACGTGTGACCTCCTAAGTAGTCATTCATCACACACAATACCCCAATAATCATAATGTCATATAAAGAATCAATCATGTCAACCGATAACTGTCTCACGTATGCATTTTTCAATAATTTTCGAGGGGTTTTAAAATTTCAAGCAAATCCTCACACATGCCAACAGTTACAGAATAATACCAAATAAGTCAAAATTACTCTACTCAACCTAAACAACATCCTAAACATGCCAGTTTCAACAAAATAAAATCCCCCTCAGGAAAAGAACTCTGGCAAAGAAAAGCCGAAGGGGTTCCTGAACACCTATTTACAATACAATGCTACCTCCTAACCACCCCCAACTTAAGAATCAAGCACTGTCCCAGTGCTTCTAAAAATAAGGACGAGGGGGGAAAAAAAATTTGTACCTTTGGTGCGAGGGAGCACCTCATGAGTGGCCTGCTACATCCGGCGGTTGACTGGAGGACTCTCCTGGTTGGCGTTGCGGCTCAACCAGTGATTGCAAGATTGCCTGCTGCAGGTCCTGCTTTTCTGCTTTCTTTAACCTCATGGCCAACTCCTTCGGGTCCTCAGATGGCTCACTGACCCTCTTTCCAGTACCGCGAACAGAGGGTGCAGTATCCTCCGTTTCCTCCTCAGAATCAAGCAAATCCAGCACCTTAAATGTAGTAGGCAAAATGGGACGTGGTGCTGGTGCTTGTGCGGCTATCATCCCGTGCCCCTGGAGTGTTTCAAGCTCCTTTTTCAGCTTCTCTAGCTCACGCCTCAAAGAACTAGACTCCCCACCGGGTGCGGTCTGCTCTCGAGTCAACAATCTCGCCTCAAAGCTGTCAAGTCTAGCTTGATACACCTCGTGCTGTTTCTCAAATTCTGCACGGATCTCTGTGGTCGCCTCAGTGACCAACTGCTGCACTATTTTCACCACCTTCGGTCTGAACTGTTGCAAGATTTTGTCGACTTGCCTTTCGGTCCGCACCGCTTTGATTGCAATCTGACTATAATTAGCTGGGCTGAAGTGCAGCAGTCCCAGCTCTGGGTCAACAGGCTCGGCTGTCGATGCAGCCGTGGCGGGCCCCGAAGGAGGACCTTGTGTGCTCGGAGGTGGTGGTGGAGATCTTGCCTCAGAAATACTTGGTGTGGTTGCAGCATCCTGTGCACGGGCAATATCCGGAGCACCTAATGTGGGACCCTCAGGCCCAGTAGTAGCAGCACCGAACGCGGACCCTACTGGATCAATCCCATAAGCACGGCTCGGACTCAACTCTAACTGAGTGTCGTCGTCATCACCGGACTGATCCGCCTCCCGGTCCTTTGTGCTTACCGGCTTGTTTTTCCTCCAATCCCCTACATGTGTGGCTGTAATGGTACCATCCCAGTCTGGAAGCGAAATTATCTTCGCTCGTCGACACAATGCTGTGATAAGGCACGGAAAGACCATGTTTTGGTTGGGCTTGTGTGCCCTCATGTGTAGCTCCTCAGCTATTAATTCGCCAACATCCATCGAGTACCGTGACATGAAGGATGCAATGGTCACTGCCTGACTAGTGGAAAGGTATTATCCGCCCGGGTTGGCGTGATCGTATCGCGCAACGTCGTCCGCGAACTTAGCCTCGTGGACAAACAACTTTTAGTGATCCGTGCTTTCCAATCATTAACCCATTTTTGCTCATGGCTCGGATGTGATAGCCGCTGCAAGTCCATTTCCCCGACGGATTTGTCGTCCTTTCTGTCTCGTTTGTCTAGAAACAGGCGCAGATCAGTAGGAGACACAAAATCCTCTCCAAACAAGACCCTGTTGATGGTTTTGGAGGAAATATCAACCCGGGTGTTGCGGATCGTCACATTTTCCAGCATGGGGATCTGATGCCAAGCAAGACTCGGCTTCTTCATCGACTTCAGGAGGGCCCCATATGATGCATAGAACTCCCGCACAATATGCGGGGCATAATCTCCCGGCTCATGAGTGAATGCATCTAATTTGTACTCTTTGATGGTGTCATCCAGCTGTGGGTGTGCCGAAATACCATCGAAAATTAGCCGTCGTTCTTCAAATATCTTTCTCGACGGCTGTCCACCAGTCTCAGTCCCGGCCATCCATTGATCATACAACTCCTTTGACCCTTTGACTGAGAACCGCAGCTTGTCTTCCTCCAACCGTTTGGTCCTTACGACCAGTTTGCGACCCTTAGGCGGCGTCCCATCAGCCGGCTCACTCTCTGGCGGAGTCTGGGTGGCAGCCCGCCTGCTTGATGCTTCCGCATCAGAATCCCCCTCTTCAGACTGGGAGGCTTCCGATGCAGACTTTGATGGCGTCATAGGTGAGGGCAGGGCTGATGGGGTTGCCACTGTGTCATGGGTGGGGGCCCCCCGGACTTTTGGTGGCGGTATAACCTCGGCGTACTCGGATCCTGATTGTTCCTCTTCCGAAGTGGAAGGTTCATCTATCAACCTAGAATCCGAGCGCGCTCTCTTCTTCCTGCCCGGGGTGTGGGCCCCCGCTTTCGTTGCTTTCCTCTTCTGACCCATACCTGCAAAAGACACGACAGATTAGTTACCACGGGACAACCAACCAAAGGTAAGAAGATATGACAGTGCCCAGAAGACATGTTCTGTCTGTGGCCGTAAACACACAAGACGGACCGTAAACCAGTTTACGGTCCGTAAAGTGTGATCGTAAACTGGGCAGTGTTGTCGATAACATTCTGTTCCTTTAGACATGCTTAAATACGGACCGTAAATTGTAATACGGTCCGTAAAGTGAAGTCGTGGTACGCACCACAGACAGACACATTTTGATTTCAAACTTTCATTGCACATCGTGGTTTCACTTTGTGTTCGGGGCTTAGGTTACTCAGACTTCACCCATTTTCTACCAATTTTCACAATTCCCGCAGAGTCAATCCATTGGTGGGCAGACCAAAACTTCAAATTTTAAAGTTTTGAAGCATGGAATGCCCTCCAACCCATTTGGGTGTAATAAACAATGACCCACAAGAATGTGAAAGAATTTACCATATTAGTCCCCTCACAAGATCATTAACCAAGGTAAACATTCATTTAATTTCAAAAGCCTAGCCTACTCAAGTCCTACCACCCAGTTTACCCCAAATCTTTGAATCATAAGAGCTAGAGAGTCAATCATACCTGTTATTGCTGACCTATCAGAGCACAATCAACAAATGGACAATAACCACAACGCTAATGTCAGCCAAATCCAAACCTAGGGCAGAGCAAAATTCGAATTTTTGGGGGCAGTGGGTAGGTTGTGTGTGTGGGTGGTGCTATTATGGGGGTTAGAAGGTGGGAGATGAAGAATTTATGGTGGGTGGAGTGAAAGGAGATGAGCAGTTGGTGAGGAAATCGTGGGGGAGATGGAGAGACGATCGTGGGAGTGGAGGGAATATGAGAAGGGTGACTGCTCTCTGCCCTTAACTTAAAACGCTGAACCTTTTTTTTTTTTTTTTTAAATTTTGTATTTTTTTTTGTTCTAAATACGGTCCGTAAATTGGTTTACGTCCCGTATTTAGAGATGTTATAGCGGCAGTACACTGTATTGTCTCATGTTAGTTTACGTTCAGGTTTACGGACCGTATTGTGAAATACGGTCCGTCCTGGTCGTAAACTAGCATGTTCATTACAGTGCTCACTGTTTTGCAGCATTGTTAAATACGCCCTGGTTTACGAGCCGTATTATGATTTACGGTCCGTAAACTGCAGGCGTCTTTTGCAATGTTGCGGAACAGTGTTTGACAACTGAACTTACCTGCATTTCAGCAGAATTCCTCTGTCATATATTCCTGCACCAAAACAACCATTACCCTATATGTACGAAGAACAACAAAGAAAAATAAACATTACACTTGGGTTGCCTCCCAAGAAGCGCTTGATTTAACGTCGCGGCACGACGGTGGTGACCACTCACTCCTTATCTTGGTACACCAGATCATCGTTCGTTCCAAGGTGTTTCAACCTGTAGCGATCAACGATCCTATCCTCCGAAATCATGCCATGGTAGTGCTTCAATCTCTGCCCATTCACCTTAAATGTCCGAGTACCATCTCCGGACTTCAATTCAACCGCGCCATGGGGTGAAGCACCTACCACCTCAAACGGACCCGACCACCTGGATTTAAGCTTACCCGGTAGCAACTTCAGCCGAGAGTTAAACAAAGAATGTCTGAGTCGCCCTTGTAGAACTCTCGCTTCGAATCTTCTTGTCATGGTATTGCTTCATCCTTTCTTTATAAAGGGCCGCACTCTCATACGCCCGGTACCGAAATTCATCCATCTCATTTAATTGGAACAACCGCGCAGCCTTGGTTGCTTCCTCCCAATCCATGTTCGGCTTTTTCGCCGCCCACATAGCTTTGTGTTCAAGTTCAACCGGCAGATGACAAGCTTTCCCGAATACAAGCTTGAAGGGTGAAGTCCCAATTGGAGTCTTGAAAGCCGTACGGTATGCCCATAGAGCATCATCGAGCTTGCGGGGCCGGCCGGATTCTATTGGCATTCACTGTCTTTGCTAGAATACTTTTGATCTCCCTATTGGACACCTCAACCTGTCCACTTGTCTGGGGGTGATAAGGCGTTGCCACCCTATGCTTTACACCATATTTCTCCATCAGTCCCGTGAACGCTTTATTGCAAAAGTGGGATCCACCATCGCTGATTATTGCCCTCGGAGTACCAAAACGAGTAAATATGTTCTTCTTAAGAAACCCCATAACACTCTTGGCTTCATTATTGGGTAAAGCCACCGCTTCAACCCATTTTGACACATAATCCACAGCTACCAAGATGTATTTCATTCCACCAAGTAACTCACAAAAGGCCCCATAAAGTCGATCCCCCGTACATCAAACACTTCCACCTCCATAACAAAATTCATAGGCATCTCTTGCCTTCGCCGATATTCCCTTGCCCTCGACACCGATCACAGGACCGCACCAAAAGATTAGCATCATGAAAGATAGTCGGCCGCAATAGCCGCACTCAAGTACCTTAGCCGCAGTCCGAGTTCCACTATGATGACCCCCAACAGAGAGTCATGGCATGCCTTTAGAATTGCCATCACTTCATTTTCCGGAACACATCGCCGAATGATGTTGTCGCCGCATGTTCGGAACAAATAAGGCTCGTCCCGAATACCGCCGAGCATCCCGCAAGAATTTCTTCTTTTGGTAGGCTTTGATATCTTCCGGAATTATACCGTGACCAAATAATTTGCAATATCGCATACCATGGTGCCACCTCCATGTGCACAGCCCAACACCCTCTCATCCGGAAAAGCATCATCGATATCAAGCTCATCGAAGGTCGCCTTGACCTCCTCAAGTCGAGAAAGATGGTCGAACTCGATTTTCGGTGCCCTTGCGGTCTTTTACCTCAAAATCAAACTCTTGCAGAAGAAGACCCATCCGATCGTCGCGGCTTTGCTTCCTTCTTTGCCATGAGGTATCTCAAGGCTACATGATCAGTGTAAACCACTACTTTGGACCCTAGCAAGTAGGCCCGAAACTTCTCAAAAGCAAACACAATGGCAAGTAGCTCTTGCTCTGTCACTGTGTAATTCATCCGGGCGATTCGTGTTCTCGCTTGCATAATAGATCGGATGCATAATTTTATTGTGCCTGCGCCCGAGCACAACACCTATTGCAAAACCACTAGCATCACACATTAGTTCAAATGGCAGGGACCGTCGGAGCAACAATAATAGGAGCAGTGGTAAGACGCTCTTTCAACTCATCAAACGCCTTTCGGCATCTATCATCAAAGGCAAACTTAGCCTCTTTTTCAAGAAGCTTGCACATGGGGTTAGCAATCTTGGAAAAATCTTTGATGAAGCGCCTGTAGAACAGATGTCCCAAGCGCGGACACCTTTGACCGAGATAGGTGGTGGAAGTTTTGCAATCACATCAATTTTTGCTTGATCTACCTCGATTCCCTTTTCGAGATTTTGTGACCAAGGACGATCCCTTCCTTCACCATAAAATGGCACTTCTCCCAATTTAGAACGAGATTGGTCTCTTCACACCTTTTCAAAGACTTGACCCGGATGGCCAAGACAATCTTCAAACGAGTCCCCTACCACGAAAAAAATCATCCATGAACACCTCCAAGTAGTCCTCTACCATGTCGAGAAAATTGACATCATGCACCTCGAAAAGTGGGCTGGTGCATTACACAACCCAAACGGCATCTCGCTAAATGCAAATGTCCCATAAGGACATGTAAAAGTAGTCTTCTCTTGGTCTTCTAAAGCAATATTTATCGATTGTAGCCCGAATAACCATCAAGGAAACAATAATAGGAACGCCCGCTAGCCTATCAAGCATCCGATCAATAAAAGGCATGGGAAAATGATCCTTGCATGTGGCCGAGTTGAGCTTGCGATAATCCATGCAAACTCTCCACCCGGTCACGATTCTCGTTGGGATCAACTCATTCTTTGCATTTGGCACCACGGTGATGCCGCCCTTTTTAGGAACACATTGGACCGGGCTCACCCATTTACTATCGGCGATCGGGTAAACCACTCCGATCTAACCACTTGATGATCTCCTTCTTGACTACCTCTTGCATGTTCTCGTTCGTCTCTCGATGCTCTACACTTGGTTTACTACCTTCCTCCAACCGAATTTTGTGCTCACGGCATCCCGATGGAATACCCCGAATGTCGCCTATGGTCCACCCAAGAGCACGCCCGTACTCCCTCAACACCTCCAAAAGCCGTACAACTCTGTTCCTCAGTCAGTAGAGCTGACACAATCACTGGCAATGTATTTTCCGGACCCAGGAACTCATACTTCAGATGTGAGGGAAGCTGTTTAAGCTCCAATTTAGGTGGCTCAATGATAGAAGGCTTTGCTGGAGGCGTCATTCTATTTTCCAGATCAAGATTCAGCTTCTTTGGTTGGTAAGAATATGATCCCAACCCAACAAGTGAATTTTACTGTCTCCACATAACCTTCCATATCTTCAAAGACATCAAAATTAACGAGAATACCCGCTAGAGCTTCACCCAAACTTTCTTCTTCCATCTTGAACTCCTTCGCTTCATCAATAACGTCAACCGAATCAATTACCGAAATGCTTTCGTAAGCACTTGGTAACTTCATCCCTTTGCTGGCCTGAAATGTCACTTCTTCATCGTTGACTCGGAACTTGATTTCATTTTTTTCCGAATCCATCAGAGCTCTCCCTGTAGCAAGGAAAGGTCTCCCCGAATAATAGGAATGTCCCTATCAACAAGGTCAAGAATTACAAAATCGGCGGCAACATAAAATCACCAACCCGCACAAATACATCATCAACCACCCCAACAGTCTCTTGATAGACCTATCGCCCATCTGTAATCTCATAGTAGTCGGCCTTGGCATCCCCAACCCTGATTGTTTATATATAGCAAGGGGCATCAAATTAATACTCGCCCCATTATCACACAAAGCGCGAGCAAAATCATGGTGCCCAATAGAACAAGGGATGGTGAACGCCCCAGGATCTCCCTTCCGAACGTAGTAGTTGAGATGATGGAACTCTCACAGTGTGAGTCAAACTTACGGTTTCATGTTGAACCGTTTTCTTCTTCGTCAGCAAATCCTTCACATATTTAGCAAAGCCGGGCATCTCCTTGACAGCATCCAAGAAGGGAAAATTTAGAGATAACTGCTTCAGCTGATCATGAAATTTCTCGAACTTAGCATCTTCCTTCTTCTTCACCAACCTTTGAGGAAAAGGTGGTGTAGATTTGAAAAGCTGAGTCAAAGGGCGGAGAGCCCCTTTCACAGGCTGCTTGCTCGTGTTTTCAGCTGGTCTCGCAATCTCCGGAATATCAGCAACCTTCTTGTCAGTAGCATTCTCATCAACAACAATGGGTGCTTCAGACTGCACCTCATCCTCATCATCTATTGGCTCAAGATCAATCACCTTCTCATCAGCCCCTCGGATTGTTTTGCCACTCCTAGTAGTGATGGCAAACACACCGTCTACACCGCCTCCGCCATTCTTTGGATTTGGAATAGTGTCACTCGGAAGGCCTCCTTTTTAGGAGGGTGTCGCTTTCTCTAGATATATCCCTCATCTGCGACTCAAGCTTCTGAATAGCCGCTGTGTGAGAACCCACTGTTTCTGTCAGCCCAGATAAAGTCCTTTCAGACTTCGATTGATTAGCCAGAATCTTCTCAAGCATTGATTCAACTTTTGAACTACCCTGCTCTGATGACTGCCCTTTCGGTGGTATATAAGGATTGGAACTCTTGTTCCCAAAATTGTTGCTGTTGTTGTAGCCCCCTTGGTTCGCACCACCATAGTTATTGTTGTAGTTCCCAGAGTTGTTGTAGGCACCCTGACCTTGCTGAGGTCTCCATTGGTTCTGATTCTGATTCTGATAGCCACCCTGTAGTTCTGCCTCTCGATACCCCCTTGAGAGTTATTAACATAATTAGCATCTTCAACCTGCATAGGTGGCCCATCAAGGAACGGACCATCTTGAGCATGGTACATCCCTTTTGGTAGAACAGCATCATCCTCACAAACATTTACCTTTTTGATTTGAGATTCATCAAACTTCTTCGTCAGCAAGGAAATATTTGTTGCAAGCTCTGCCAATGTCTGTTGGGTGTCCTGATTCTCCTTCACTATATTCTGGAGCATAGCACTACCGTATGGTATCACATCAGCATTGTTCGAGTGCCAAGCCTGATTATGAGTTGTCAGCTTGTTAAGTATGGCGGTCACTCGTCGAAAGGTCTTGTTCATAAAACACCCATCAACTGCGTTGTTAGCTACTGACTGTGTCACCAGATCTAACCTCGGTAGAACTTTTCCATTAATATATTCTCCGGAAAACCATGATTTGGGCTTTTCTGCAAATATTCTTTGAACCTCTCCCAAGCTTCATATAGTTGTTCCCCCGGTTGCTGCTTGAATTCATATATCTTGTCTCGAATCTCAGCCTTCTTGCTAGGGGGGTACCACTTTGTCAGAAAAGCAGTTACCATTTCTGCCCATGAAGTAATCGAGTTCCGGGGCAGCTTCTCGAACCATGTTCTCGCTTCTCCAGCTAAAGAATATTTGAATAACCTCAACCGAATAGCGTCCTGTGGAACATTGTGCTGGATGTGATTAGCACACACGTCCACAAAATTCTGCAAATGACGTTGAGGGTCATTTTCGGTAGAATTCCGAAAGTATCCCTCAAGTTTCAACAGCTGGTATAAAGTTGAGTCAATTTTCACCGACGTTGCTCCAACTCGAGGTTGAACAATAGCGGATGCATAGTCTTCCTCTTGAGCAAGCTCAAGCAAAAATATTCTCCTCATCGACTCGTGTCCGCTTGATTGTTCAAACGATTCTGCTGGTTACCAGCACGATGATTTTGTCGATTTTGATTCATGATCACACGGTTTACACAAAGTAGCAAACAAGGTGTGATGGATTAAGAAAAAGACTTTAATCAAAGCAAACACTTATTTAGTAATTTCAAAACCGTATTCCCCAAGCAACGCGCCAAAATTTGATACGCTCAAATTACACCTATTAATGGTATAACGCGGACGTTGTCAAATATAGTAACCCAACAAGGTTGGGGTCGAATCACAAGGGAATATGGTGTGAAAAGTTTACTAAAATCGTAGATGCTAAATTTTAGGTCTAATATCTTAATCCGATGAGTTTTGGCAAAGGTTGGTTTTTTTTTTTTTTATAACTACTTGCTAGTCTATTGATTTGGTGGAAGTTTATGGTAAAAGAAACTAAGGTTGTGTCCCCGTTAGATAGGGTGTATGATCATGGGTATTGATCTTGATATACTTCTAATGGATCATTATATGAATGCACTTAATCTCTATGTGAATCTCTACTATTTCCCAATAAATAAAGATTATGTCTTTCTATGATTTTCCCAAATATAAGAAAGTGGTTATGAAGAATGATTAATCATGCCAAGTAAATTCTTCTTATTCCTAAGTGAATTTATTAAACAAAGTTTAATGCTTTGAGTTCTTGTTGTTTATTCTTACCAACCCTAATTATTTTCCCAAATAAATCAAGGTTTGTGGCTTTAATCAATGTTTGCAACCATTAATTATGAATGAAGAATGAAGAATAAACAAACCCTAATAATCCATTATTTGTATATCAATCACAACCCAATCACAAAACACCCATCAATTGGGTTCACAACCCTAGTAAGGGAAATTAGCTACTCATGACAAAGAACAAGAAACAAGAAATTGAAGAGTTCATAATTGCTTACTTTGAATAAAAGAGGAATTGAGAATAATTGGATTGATGTTAGAACCTTCAAAAACTTGAGAGTATTTTATGTTCTAAGTCAAAAACTAAAAAATATCAGAACTCTCTAATAAAACCCTACAATGGACTATTTATATGTTTGGAAAATACACAAGTTACAGATTTGCACTTTAGTCCCGTCAGTACGAAATACGGTCCGTAAATCACTTTACGGACCGTAAAGTGGTTCAGGCCCAGGTCGTCTTCTCAATTCTGTGAAATCTCAATCTTCTAAAGTACGGACCGTAAAGTGGTTTACGGTCCGTAAACCTCCTCGTCGTCTTTCAGCTTCCAAAAGTCAGACTTTCTGCCAACTGCTCGACTGGTTAAATACGAGATGGAATACGGACCGTAAACTGAAATACGGTCCGTAAACTCAGCTCGTAAATCACCATCTTCCCAACTTGACTTTCTGTTTCTGAAATCCTTTAATACGACCATGGAATACGGCCCGTATTGTAGAATACGGTCCGTAAACTGCATTTACGACCTGTTCTTGCACTTCAACTGTGATCAAGTCAAATCTGTTCCTTTTCCTGAAAAACACTAGAAAACACGTAAAATCACATAGACTCGCTTAAAAACAAGTAAAACTTATAGCTAAAAAGCATCGATTGTGGCGTAAAATCACGCCACTTTTGAATGATCTACACAGTACTGCATTTTCTCCTCTTGTGCTTGTACCCTCAATCAGAAGAGAATGAAGTAGAGAACAACAAAAGAAATGTAAATTATCCAAATTTCCTATTCAAGCAGCTAGCAACAGCTGTAGCATCTTTGCCTCCTCCAATATTTATTGGTAAATTCCTCCTTAATTCTATGTAAAATTGTAATTAGAATCTATTTGCCAAGAGATAAATGACAAAAAGTAAATGTTATTCCCATTTCTCTAAAAAGCATTTCTTGGTCCTATTCTATTATGTAGGATCAATAAGAATCCTTCTACTTTCTATGTCTAGAAAGGGCGAAAAAATGAAGTTAAAACTCATGTCAAGAAAACAAAGCATAAAAACACTAATGATTTCATTGCACTGTTTTTATGATACCTTATTCAAAAGAAATGCCAAGCAAAAATATGTACTATTTTGTTAAGGGTTGATCCCTTCACTTTGAGTCTCTTTTATCTTTGAAGGTTGAACATCCAACACTAAGAGAAAAGATCCCTATTATCAATATTATAATTTTGGTGTTACTTTCTTTATCAATCTACTATTACAATAATGAATATTTTACTACTAAAAAGGAGGAGGCGAGCGCATAAGTGCAGTAGTAGGTTGAATTGACATTGACCATGATAGAAGTCAATATTACCTTAGAGATATATCATCAAACATCTTGGGTGTATACTGCATAGTGCACATGAAATTGTGACTATAAATAAGCAAAATACAATAAATAGAAAAACAATTGCATAAATAACTTTTAAAATAGAAAGGTCATACCAGATACAAATAGAGCAATTACCAATCTCTGCAAGAGTCTGCAGCTCCGATCTCTGGCAACTGAGCTTCAATGGAAAATTCGTCATCTTTGAACAGCTAAATCGGCAGTTGAAGTGTGAGCCCTAATTTTCAGGGATTTTAGAGGAATGGTGTATTAGAGGGTAGAAGTTTCCTTTTCTGATGTTTTTTTGGTATTTGTTTTTTAGACAATTATTTATTTAATAAAATAAAAGCCACTATCTTTAGTGGTTGACTCATTTAAAAAAAAAGACCTCCCAAAAAATATATTGTGCCACACTCACACTGGCAAACACATACATGCATTAGCCTTCCATTTCTGTTCGAGAGCACAATTTAAAGCCTCGCAATCTCAGAAATCTATCAATAGAAAAATTCCCCTATTAGTACACCTATTAGGTACACCCAACTAGGGTTTCATATTGATCGGTTCGGTTGTGTTTGAAAGTTATCGGTTCAACTTATCGGTTAACGGTTTGTAGAATTGTTAAACCGTTAAAGAACTGCTACGATATCGGTTAATGGGTTATCGGTGAATCGGTTGTTGTTTGTTATCAGTTCGGTTATCGGTTTAACCATTAAGATTTCACACAAAAAAATTCAAGAACTTCGGCTACTATTGTAGTCAACCGCATAAAGTTTGACCTGTATCAAAAGAGGAAAATAAAGATAAATTTCTAAATCAACTAGTCGAAAAAAGATAAGTTCCTTAATCATTAACCATGTACACCATCACTGGAATTATCTAGTGTACAGGGAACTGTAGTATTAAAAAAGGACAATTTTCAGAAGAATGTAGTACAAAAAGAATAGAAGCAAAATTTAGAATCCATTGAAAATAAAAAAAAAGTAGCAATTTCAGTGAGAAAACAAAAAATAATCACACATCAATACCATTGACATGTCCTGATGATCTAAAAAAATAAGAAAATGGTTATGAAGTAGAAATCAAGGGAACCCTAAATCTAGTCAAGTGACTTTATATATGAAAGGGTAGAATTGTAATTAAATAAATAATTATCGGGTTATTGGTTCACCCGTTAACAAAAATGGTCAAACCGTGACCCGATCCAATAAGCCAATAACCACCGGGCACCACCCAATACCCGAACCAATAATCCATTAACCTGAACCATTAACCCAATAACCAAATATCGATTCAGGTTATTGGTTTAACTGTTAATTTTCACGTGACCCTACACCCAACTCTCATTTCTATAACAGTAATATATACTCCCTATGTTCCTAAATAAATGGTGTTTTAGGCTTTTTTATTTTACTTTAAAATAAGTGGTGCATAGGATTTCAAGAAGAAATTGATATTATCCTGTCAAAATTACCCTTATTAACAAAATCAAGAATCGTTAAGTAGCTTTTCTAGGAAAGAGGTAACTTAGAAAAAGGTAAAATTTGATTAGAAGTAAGTTAGTAAAAACACTCCTAATTTTCTAAGAGTGAGCAATTTCTTAAGGGTGTGCCGTGTGCACAAGCTAAAGACACCACTTATTATAAAACGGAGGCAGTATAGAAATATATGTGATGACCCACATAAATAAGTTTTACTAGGGACTAAATATGTAATGATCTAGTGGCTGTTACTTTTTTATATCGAAGAATGTGGAATTTGCTTTAAGAAGAAAAAAGTAAAAGAAGGATTTAAAACCTTTTTATATTGGATAATGTGAAATTTGCTTTTAGAGGGAAAATGGTAATAGAAGAATTAAAAAATAGGAGTATATATATTGGAGAATGTGGAATTTGCTTTTAGAAGAAAAAAAGTAATAGAAGAATATATATATATATATATATATATATATATATATATATATATATATATATATATATATATATATATGTGTGTGTGTGTGTGTGTGTGTGTGTGTGTGTGGAATTTTCTTTTAGAGGAAAAAAGGTAAAAGAAAAAAATTAAAGTAGCCAAAAGGGTACAATTGTCATGAATAATAATTCGTGACATTCTCACATCAGTAACAATTTTTACAAATACTCATTTCCAATATTATAACAAATACTGTTTACATTTATGCAAAGACCACTTATTTGCTCTTTATCTTTCAATTGATTTTGAAGATTGCTTGTTATTACTTATGTCGTTATTACTTATCTTTCAAAAGGTGGACGTATTCACAAATTTGTATTCTCAGTAAAATAATTTAACTTGATTTTTCAAAACTTCAAATAGAATAATTGTTTTGAATTTTCGAAATTTTTTCCATTTAATGTATGGAAACAAATATCATTAAAAACTACCTATACAATGTGGTCCATAATCCAATGTTCGGAGGAAATGACCTCCTATATATGACCCATTATGATTCGAACAAAAGAAAATGACTTATCAAAAGACTTTATATATTTATTTTATAGATAGCTCATGAATAAATTCATAAAGTTAAAAAACATTTGTACAAATCATAAATATTTCTTCGTACTTGAAATGAAATTCTTACTCAAGTTTAACACTTTTTTTTGCTCTAAATTACGGAAGTCATTAATTGAAAATGAGAGGTGTTGATTTCCGATCCTATCATAGAACGTGTGAAATTATCTCGTGCCATGTATGTTGCTCATAACATATCGATCCTA
>NW_026726519.1:0-40122 GCF_029784015.1 Lycium ferocissimum
CCCAAAAAAAAAAAGGGGGATTTGCCCCCCCGTAACCCAAATCTAAGAAAAATTTTACCGCAAAAAAATTAAGGGCCCAAAACCGGGGCCCCCTAAAGGACGCGACGATAATGCACGAGTATGTAACATAGAACACCAATAGATGAATCATGAAAATCGGCCCAATATTTGAATGCATCCCTGGCCACCATCCGGAAATATCCTTTAACTCTCTGTGACCAAACTGACGTCACGCCCCAAAACCCACCCTAGACGTGACCGGCATCCGCCCGCGAACAACATCGAAAGAACCCTAAACGATACAAATAAAACTTGAACCCGCCAGTTCAACATTCCCCTCCACGTTTATAAAATAAAGATAAACAAATTTCTTCTATAAGAATTAAGTCGGAAGTCTTTATTATCTATACTTGTCAAAAATAACAACGTGCCAAAGAGTTAGTCGTTAACTCAACAACTACCCACAAAGTATGCTAGGGAGCTTAAGATAAAGAATAATATCTACTTCGGGACGCACCCCAAAACTAATGTAATGAATAAATAAATCAATAGGGCCCCCACGAACGAATGTGGGTTCACCAAATTACCGCAAAGAAGTCCTTCCTAAACGCCAGTATAAAGAACCTGTCTTCTTCGTTACCTAAATACCAAAAAACAACAATGGTATGCCTAAGTATTTTCGTTCAGAGTCCTTTTGGGACGATAATTAATACGAAAAAAAAAATAAAATAATACATAAAAAGAAATCATCCCCGAAAATCATGTGGAAACCAAATGTAAAAGCTTAATCTTTTGTATCTCAATAAGAATTATTAAAACCGATTATAAGGCCTCTTTGTCAAGGTACAACTTCAAATATGCCTTTCAATTGATCATAATTAATGACAACAGTCCAAGAGAAAATAAGAATATCACATCCCAATACAGTCAAAAAATCCAGCATATCGGGGTGACCAGTTCCTCGTTTTACACGCACCCCCGAATATGAATTCACGGTGGCTATCCTTCCTCCCGAATAGCTAGGCATTAACCCTCCGGTAGCGAACGTGGGGGCCACTCTTCCTCCCGAATGGCTAGGCAATTACCACACTAGGATCCATAGTGGCTACCCTTCCTCCCGAGAACTAGGCCAAACAAACTACAAAGTTCATATCAGGGATCACAATTTGTCTCAAGGATGTCACACCATCAATTTAACATTAAGGTTCATTATGTCATATCGTAAAGATTAAGTCATTTCAATCAATGTTTTAAAAAGTATAACCTCTTTACAAAAAATTTCCATGTCCAATTCATCAATGGATGTCATTACCAACTCTTAACTATCATTATTAAGCATCTCTCATAGGAAAAAAATTCAAATATCTTATATATATATAGGGTTTGTTACAATCTAGGTTTAATGGGGTTTGTCCCCTCACACATATTAACCACTATTTAAACATGAATTAGAGTTCAAGAAACAGAAAAGATTACTTTTCCGTTCATTCATTAAAGAATCTTGAATAAAATTTATACTTCCAACAATAGGTTCAAAAGTGATTTTCATTCAAAATAACTTTTCAAAGAGAGACATACAAATTTATCCTTATAGTCAAAAATGATTTTTAATAGAGACATACCTTAATATGTTAAACAAATTTACAACAATTTACTTTCCTAATGAAGAACACCCAAACCACACAGCTTGAATCACTTTGGAAGAATTATGCTGCCAGGCCACAGAGTTTTGATGACAAGAATCATGGTAAGAATCATGGGTTTGATGTTAGAATAGATTAGTAATGTTAAGGGAGTTCTTACCTTTGATTTGAAGACTTGGAAGGTTGATTTTTTAATCTTAGGTTTGGAAGGATGAAAAAAATGGGAACAAAATAAAGACCGCCCGTTTTAAACTCGATTTTTAACGAAACGGTTGAAAGTACGGCTGCAAGTCGTCCCGTACTTTGAAGTACGTCCGTGCTGAAATCGTCCCCATACTTACTGCTTTGTACTGAAATTTGCCAAGACAGTGAAAAACCGAGGATGATACGTCAAGGACGTCCGTGCTAAAGTACGGCTTTGTACTTTCACAGGCGTACTTTAGGCGAAAATCTCCGGCTTTTGTGCCTGTTAAATGGACTTAACGTTACACTGGCCATAGCTTCTCGGGCTGAGTGACCTCTTGTTGGAAAGCAATTTTAAAGATCTACAACTTTCATCAAGGAAGTTTTCCATATTCCTTATTTATATTTTCCGCAAAAATTGCCCCAGGAAGACGAGACCCTACCAAATCTTAGGCGAAGTAAGAGCCCTTAAGAACCCGATTGTTGGTGCTGACTTCAAAACGACCGTCTTTCCGCACGAGATTCATCAAGAATGGATTCATAAAGATATAACTCTCTTCTTTCACTGATTTTTATACATTCACACCTAACTCGGATTTACGGGATGTTACCTTTATCCCTCCGCCAAGATCGTCAGTCACGAATGAAAGTCGCCTTCACAGTTAACTGCCTAAACCTCAAATTTGAGAATTTGAGGATTCTTTATCACGGTGAAACATCTCACCGAGATAACATATGACTAAACATATAACGAATGCATCATTCAAGCCTAAACACAATTGTGAGACTTATACTTCGCTCTAGCTTTCTGAGGGAAAATACGTCCGAAGGTTGACACATACATATTGGGAACAGAGCAGGATATCTTTGCTTCGTGTCCTCTCACGTTTCCCAGTAGCTTCCTCGGTGTTATGGTTTTGCCACCAACACCTTAACCAACGCTACGTCCTTTGTTCTCAACCTTCTAATTTGATCTAAAATGCGAGCGCTCTTCTTCGCCCAGACAATGCCTTATTAATTTCAATGCAGTCATGATTTAACACGTGGGAAGAATCAGGTTTGTACAATCTTAACATGAAATGTGAAACACCGAATGAACCCATGGACGTCTCGGCCGATAATCTCAACTCGTCTGGCCCACGCCTTCGACCACTTTTCGTAATCTCGTAAGGACCAATATAGCGAGGACCAAGCTTTCCACTACGCAACCGCATTACCCTGACTACATAGGTGACAACTTTTCGAAAAGGTTTGTCACAATGACAAATTCCAATTCCTACGCCTCGTATCAAGTATAAGACATTTGTCTCTGTGCGGTCTTCGATTCTTCCGCACGATAAAGATTTACCTTCTCGATCACCTCGCGGAACTGAATCGAGACTGACAACCCTACTTCCATTGGTTCAAACCAACCAATTGGAGGCCAAACAACCGCCTGCGCCAAGAGCCTTATAGGCTTCTACGAATGCCTAGCAGTAGCTATTGGTAAGCGAATTCCACCAAGAGTAGGTGTTCGTCTCTGACTTCCTCTAAATCGATTGCCTGAGCTCGTAGCATATCTTCCAAAGTCGAATAGTTCTCTGCTTTGCCCGTCGGTTTGAGGATGAAAGGCGGTCTTTCGATTCTCTAGTTCTGACCCTTTGAAAGGATGTCAAAATGGCTTGTTAAATTGCGTACCTCTGTCGGATATAATCGATGTCGAAACAACAGTACAATCTAACTATCTCCTTTAGATATAACTTGACATACTACCGCGGTATGACGTCTTGGCCGGGATAAAATGGGCAAACTTGTGGTCTATCGACAATAAACCAATCGAGTCAAACTTAGCCTTTGTGCGGGGTAAACCAGCGAAATCCATGTTGATCTCCTCACTGCTTCCAGCTGCGGAATCTCGATATGCAAACCGAGGCCTCCCGGGCTTTTGATGTTCAGCGTTCACACATTGATGATTCAAACACTTGGCCACAAAGTTAGAAATATCATGCCATTGCCTCTTCCACCGATGAGTGTTGTTTCAAATCCTTATACATTTTGTTGGATCTCGGATGAACCGAATACTTGTATTACATCCCGTATTTTTGGGCGAAGGTGAGCCGGGTACGACGACGAGCAATTTCTCGACCGGAGAATTTGATCATATTCAAGGATAAAAATCAAGAACTTGGTGTATACAAGGAATGAAATCTCGAAATGATTTAAGACGAACAAATGTGACGACGATAATTGAAAATAATATTTTATGTGTGACAAGCGAGCTATGGACTAGTGGTATATCACATGAGTATTGTAATGAGTATATTAATTATGTGTATAATTGGTTAAATGTTGAGATAAAGTGAGAGATGAAATGATTAATTATGATATTAATTAATTGATGGTGGATAAGTATTGGTGAGGACATGTCCACGTGTGTGATGGACAAATGAGCAGCAAGTAGTAAAAAAAAAAAGGAAATAGTAGTGTGGGGCTACAGGAAAGTCACGTATCAAATAATATTTGATGACACATGGATATAGTGGAGGATTAGGGTGTTAATTGTAATTTAGGTGAATAAGTCTTATGGGAGTTCCTTTACACGTGGAAATTTGGTATGGAATGGAGGAGGTGACCAATATAAATATGCGTACAGGTGTAGTGGTGGTTTTCTTGTAATCATTTTGTATCCATGAGGGTAATTAATATGTACAGTGGACCCATATTTTATTTAAGGTGGGGCTCTTTGAAAATCTCATTGAAATAAAGACAATTCCCTGTAAAGGAATAAGGGCAGTAACGAAATAGCAAGCTATTTCTGGGCAGCAACGTGATATATATATTTGGCAAGGCGAACAACACTTATTCTTGGTAGCAACGTAAGTGTCAATTTTGGGGAAGTAAATTATAATTTTTCTAAAGAACAACATGCGGGTTTCGCTCACCACTTCGATCTCGCTATTCCATTTGCGGCGTGGTTGAATCCGGGATTCCTTCAAAGCGAAGTAAGGTGGAAGAAGAATGGTTCTTCGCATTTAAGGTAAGAAATCCTCTCTCCTAGATGTATTTTATTTATCCAAGTCGTATCTACATGGTTAGATGAAAGAAATACGAAAATTATATCGAAAATCAGATAAATTCGTATTGTAGTTCGGTGGACTATTTTTGGGAGGTTGTTCTTATGAAATTATATATTTGAAATTAATTGAATAACCTGTAGGTGTTGTTGTTGTTGTTGTTAATATTTTTGAGAATTTTCGGAATGAAGATGGGGTTTAAAACTACTGTTTAATTGACAAGCAGCTTGCCGCTCGTCGCATTATTGTGTGAATTATTGAAACTATGTTTATATTGTTGAGGGGATGGACCGATGGGATTAATTGTTGATGATTTGGCCGAGTTGAATTCTCGGGGTTTGTTGAATTTATAAAGGAAATCTGTCAGAAATTTTATAAATAACGTGCTAGCTTAGGATTGGATTCAAGTACCTAGAGCTAATGTTTGGTATCTCTTGACGTTGTTGTAGATCTTGGGAAGCTCGAGACTTAAGTTTGGATTAGCTTAAGAAGCGGACAAGGTATGTTAAGGCTCGTACTTTCTTTCTGAAAGCATGATTCTATGGTACGATTTCATAAATGTTTCGATAACTTTTTTTGGTTTTAAAAGTTAGAAGTTTATGACTCAAGGCATGATTCCTTTCCGATAATCCATAAATGTTTTCCAAAATGCCGTATTTTTTTCAATGATTCTATGAGATTATTGAGCTTATTTCATGATTATGTCGATTTGATTCATTGTTGTTGATCTCACCTTATAATAATTGTTCCTTGAGTGAGATATAGCGATGATGATTGCTCCATAATATAAATCGGAGGTTACCGACCTTACGTCACTCCGATAGAGTCGTAGCTTTTATTTGGCTCTCGTGCATGTTTTATATATATATGTATGTATTTTACTATAGAACCGCGCTATAGTCGGTCGGGTACGGCTTTTATTGTTACAACCACGATCGATTGGTATTACACGCCGAGTCCCGAAAGAGGCTAGATCGGCTTGCACACGAGTCCCGAAAGGGCCCTACGTTATACACCGACTCCCGAAAGGACCGGGTACGTTACACGCGATATATATATGTCACGAAAGGGAAAAGGTACGTTATGATGATGATATTATATATATGTATGTAAGAAAAGTTTTTTTAAAAGCGATCATGCATGACATCCGCCTTATAGGCATCCGGATGTATAATATGTTGTTATTCATGCCTTACATACTCGGTACATTATTCGTGCGACGTCCCTTTTGTAATTGTTGCGTTTCATGCCACGCGGTGTATACGGATAGTAGAGGATATTAGTATAAGATGTTAAATTTGGATTGGCGAGCTGTTCCTCCGGAGTGTTGCCGAGTCGAGTATCTATGTTATGGTATCTTGATTTATGTTAGAGACTTTGCGGACGAGTCACGTATATAACATGTCGGTTTGTAAGCGGCTTTCGTAAGCCGATGTATCGTTATGCGTTATGTTACAAATTTTACTTGATTCTGATTTTACTTGATTTGAGAAAGGCAACATGTTTTTGAAAAGCTTTCATTATGCACTCATTTTCATGATTTAAGAGTCGGTGGGATTATGAGTATAATGAGAACCGGGTTCGCTTAGCCTAAGTAACGGTCGGGTGCCCGCATGCCCTATCAAAAGTTGGGGTGTGACAACTTGGAACTATGATCTTCCGTCATTAATTCTTGTCGAGACCATCGACATCGGGAATACACGATCGTCCTTGCAACCGCGAACGCTATCACCGGTACCCGCGATAAAGGAAGTGTACTCGCCCCTTTCCACTCCATCTCTCAGCTTTGCCAAAAGTTCATCATCATATTGCTTGGATTTAATCCTTTCTACAATGTCAGACCGTGATGGAGTGATTCCTACTAACTCTCCGTCTTGGTTTCATCAAGCCTAACCCAAAAGGCGGCAAGCCTTTGAATCTCCTTCCCATTGGGCATGTCATGAGCACGCGAATAAGCCCGTAGATTTCCTACTCGAAAGCATCGACGCAACCACGTTAGCCTTTTCGGGATGATACGAGAATATTCAAGTCGTAGTCTTTTAACAACTCCAACCACCTCCTCTTGCTGAGGTTCAACTCTATTGCCGAAGATATATTACGGACTCTTGTGATCAGTAAAAACATCCATGATTCTCCCGTACGGATAATGACGACAAATTTTTAAAGCAAATACCACGGCGGCCAACTCGAGTCATGAGTCGGATAATTCTTCTCGCTTCTTCAGCGCGCGAAGCATAGCAATCACCTACCGTTACGCATCGACACACAACCCAGACCAATTCTAGAAGCATCGCGATACACCACATATCCACCAGACCTAGAAGGTAACGTCAAAATAGGAGCCGAAGTCAACCTTGTCTTAAACTCTTGGAAACTCTTTTCACAAGCTTCGGGCCACTGAAACTTAGCGGTCTTCAGTGTCAATTTAGTCAGTGGAGAGGCTATTGACGAAAAACCTTCCACAAACTTTCTGTAATAATTTGCCAAACCCGAGAAACTATAAATTTCGATTCGCTTAGTGGGTCTAGGCCAATCCTTCACCGGCAGAAAGTTTTAGGGTCTACTTCAATGCCGTCACCGGTCACCCGCGATCAAAAGCCACGAGAATCAAGCCGGAATTCACGCTTAGAGAATTTTGCATACGGCTCGTTCTCCTCAAGTGTTGTCAAAGTTATCCTCGAATGGCTAGCATGATCCTCGCGATTCTTAGAGTACACCAAAATGTCATCAATAAACACAATATTGAAGCGGTCTAGATACGGCTTAAACACACGGTTCATCAAATCCATGAATGCGACGGCGCGTTAGTCAACCCAAAAGACATGACTAGAAACTCAAAGTGCCCGTAACGCGTATGGAAAGCGAGTTTTCGGGATATCCTCCTCCTTTATCTTCAATTGATTGATCCCGGACCTCGAGGTCAATCTTTGGAAAGAACTTAGCACCTAAAAGTTGGTCAAACGGATCATCTATCTAGGCAAGGGATACTTATTCTTAATGGTCACTTTATTAAGGCGTGGTAGTCAACACACATTCGAAGGGAACCGTCCTTCCAACAAACAAGGCGGAGCACCCCGAGGTGAGGAACTTGGTCGGACGAAACCTTATCGACAAGTCCTTCAATTGCTCCTTTAATTCCCTTAGTTCCACTGAAGCCATACGATAAGGTGGATTAGAAATAGGTTGGGTGTTAGGATAACATCAATCCCAAAATCAATAACTCTATCGGAGGAATACTAGGAAGATCTTCGGGAAATACTTTGGGATAATCACTGACTATGGGAACAGATGCAAATTCGGGTACTACGGCTTTGTATCATTGACGGTGACAAATGGTAAATACACCCCTTAGTAATCATCTTATGAGCCTTAAGATAGGAAATAAATCTACCTTTGGCTTAGCAATTTCCCCCACACGATAACGGGCTCGTCGGGAAAGGCGAAACGGCGACTTGTGACGACAATCCACGTTAGCATAACGCACGAACAACCGATCCATCCCCATAATTACATCAAAATCCTTATTTCAAGTTCATACAAATCGCCACGGTCTCACGTCCCTTAATCACGACAACACAAGTTCTATACACTGAGAGAGAGAGAGAGAGAGGAGAGAGAGAGAGAGAGAGAGAGAGAGAGAGGTGTATCGACGGCAAAAGGTTCAACAAGGTTCGGGTTTCATACCCGTATCAAGAGCAAAATAAGAGTCACGTAGGATAATTTGAATACGGATCAATCAGTACGCATTATGAGAACGAATGGTAAGGATACTATAACCACGGCGTCGAAGCCTCGGTACCTCCCTGCGAGTCGACCCGTAAAGTCATTTCCCTCCACGCTTTGATATTAGCAACTTTTCTTTCCTTTGCCATTATTACGAACATTAGAGTAATTATTGATAGCATTACCAGCGGGCAAATTTTTTAGCAAATGCGACGAAGGCGAATCATTCTTTTGATTAGACATAGCGACCGTCTCGCGTAGCCACTTTGCCCGTTCCCTCTTAAGATACCTTAATACCACGGTGATGACGGATACGATCCTCGTTGACTGGCAGACTACTTCCTGCGAAAACTTGCCATTGTGGCCGCACTACCGGAAGGCACGCTAAGCATGGGAATAAAGCACCCGGACGGCGGTGCGAATACCGCTTTACTCTGCCCTCCGCATAATTATTGGAAACCATTAAGTCGATCGGGCCTTCTTTTTTGAGCTCGATCCGCCCTTCTCTTCATTTTTCCAACTCTCTTGTTGTTCGCCAACCCAACGACCGAGAGATGAGAAAGTGCAAGTAGGAGACATAGCAATAGCGACGCGTCGGACTTGATACGTGGTACCCGAAGCACTTTTCAAAAATGAGTCAACTTATGCTTTTCGGTCGGGATCATGTATAAAGCATACCTTGACAGACGGGTGAACTCCAAAGTATACTCACTAACAGACTTGTTACCTTGCTCTAGCTTTTCAAACTTCGTAGCCATAGCAATTCTTTCCTCATCAGACAAGAACCTTCCAATGAATGCCTCGTTAAATTCAGCCCATGTCGGAGCTAAAGCAGCGTCACCCCTCTCAGATTCCCACATCTCAAACCATATGTGAGCAACATCCTTAAAATGATAAAAACCAAGCCTTACAACTTCGGAATCCCGGGCATTAATTACCCTCAATGCCTTGAAGGTCTCATCTAAAAAGTGTTGGGGGGTCGTCCCGTCTCTCGTGACCCAGAACTACATTGACTTCAAGTCGAGGTATGGTCTGCCTCCGCGGCGTAAGGTCCCGCTCTGCACTGGCTGGCGAGCGACGCAACGAATATAGTCAACATTTGAATAGCCGTTTGCATATAACCAATCTCAGGTACACATAGCGAACGACGAGGGAGCGAGGGGCGGTGCGGAGGTGGTGCGATTTCCGAGCATCGTTTCCATTACCGGCGTTCGCGCCCCCAATTTCGGTTAACTCGCGGGACGTCCTCGGTTACCATTTTTGGATCGCGTCGAGCCATTTACGGGGGCACGATTAACGAGCGAATTAGAACGATCCTAAAGGACTTTAAGCTCTACGGCGCAGCTGCTAGAATCAAGAAGAATAGGAAACACCTAAAAATGTCTTGGGAGTTTCTCGGTCATACAGGTGATTAGGCTGCACAAGAAAAACTCCACTAGGCACGTCTCTCCGGAACAAGCAGATAATCCTAGGACGTATTTAAACCTGGGCTGCGATGCTAAGCTTGCCACGCCCCAAACCCGCCACCTAGACGTGATCGGCATCGACGTCGTGAGCAACGTCGGAAGAACTAAAAGCGATACAATAATAATACTTGAACCGCACGGATTCGACATTACTTCGACGTTTATAAATAAAGGTAAACATATCATGCATATAAAATTAAATCGACGGGAAGCCTTTTAGTTATCTATACTTGTCAAACGTAAAAATGTGCCCGAAGTTGGTGATAACTCGTATTTACCTACGAATGTATCTTTAGGGAGCCTTAGATAAAGGAATAATAGTCGACTCGTCGGGACGCGGCCAGAAAAACTAATGTAATGAATAAATAAATCAATAGGGTGTCCCACGAATGAATGTGCAGGCTCACCAAATTAGCGCGTGCAGACGGAGTCCTTCTAAACGCACAGGTATCGAAACCTTTCTTCTGCATTGCACAATATACCATAAAAAACAACAATGGTATGCCTAAGTACTTCGTACTCAGTGAGTACCTCGAGGACGACAATTAATATGAAAATAAAGTAAAATAATACATAAAGAAATCGATCTGAAAATCATGTGAAACAATGTAAGAGCGATTAATCGGTTTTGTGTATCTCGATAAGAATCATTAAGCGATTATAAGGCCTCTTGTCAAGGTACGACTTCAAATATGCCTTTAAATTGATCATAATTAACGACAACAAGTCCATGAAAATAAGAATATCACATATGCAATCTGAGGCCCAAGAATCAAGCACATCAAACGATCGTGGTGCATGTAGTGGTGATAAGGAAAGCCCCAGAAGACCACTTAGAAGACCTTAAGGGAGGACTAGTTGAACATTCGAGGGCGAATGTTCTAAAGGGAAGGATGTTATATCTCGCATTTTGTACATTTGGATATTCCGAGCTAATAGAAAGTAGGGTTGAGAAAAGGTTACAATTTTATTTTTTAGAATGCATGAGTTGCATATTTATCTTTGTATTGGTATGGAGCGATTAAGGGTAAATGCGGAATAAGGATAAACTAGGGGTTAAGAGTTGGAGAAAAAAAAATTTCATGAAGTGGCCAAAAGCCAGGTGGCCGTGAGCCCCCACCCGTATGTTGGCCAATTGTTTTAAGACATAAAAGGGGGCCATGTTTCACTTCATATTTATATATGTATAATTCATGACAGTACGAGACATATTCGTCAACCTTAGAAATTTCTAGAAAATTGGAGAAAAATTGGAAAAGAAAAAAAAAAAGGAAAAAAGAGTGCACATGACCATGGCCTACTATATATATATATATGTATAAGTGATGAAGAAATAAGACATAACTCATCATCTTAGCCTTAGAAAATTCAAGAAGTATGGGGAAAGAACAAAGCGAGCCCGTTCAGCCAAAGTGGAGGCTTTGGCGAGCAAAGGGCAAGAAAGAGTGATAAAAAAAATAATTCTCTCTAGCAATTCCACTCCTTAGAAGGTTCATAGCAACGTGGTGGAGTCGTTGGAGTAGTAAGGATAGGCGTTGATTCAAGGTGCAAATCATAACCAACTTGAAGAACTAAATGAAGAGGTATGGTGCAATCTTATTTTTCATATGTTTTGGATGAGTTGTGTATGTTGTAGCTTGTAGAAATGAATGAAAGTCATGAAAATATGGATGATGAAGTTGAACCGTGTATGTTGATGTTGGCCGTGTATATGTGATGTTGTGTGGAGGGTGGTGGATTAATTGAATATGGCATGTTTGTGTGTTGTTGTAGTGTGTAGGAAATGAATGAACTTCATGGAATTATGTATGTTGAAGTTTAGCCGTGTAGGGGCTATTTTTGGTGGGACATGACGAACTAATTTCAAGTAGTACTTTGGTTGTTGTTTGTTGTGGATTATGTGATGACAACGAAGGTTTGATGACTCAAATTGAAGTTGTAAATTGTGTGGGTTGTTTTGGAAGCTAATGTAATTGTAATATGATTTCTTGTATTGATAAAAGTGATAATGCTAACGTATGGAATTGTTGATATAGTTTATGAGTTTGGAAGAAGAAAATGTGTTATTGATGTTCCTAATGTAGTTGAAGGATTTAGTGGAATGGCTTATTGTTTGGGTTGTTTTGAATATTGTATTGATTGCTTGGAATGTTCTTAAATTATGTGTGAATGGTTGCGGATTAGTAATTGAATATGAGAGCATTAGTATTGAATTGATCGTATGTAGTTTATTGAATATAAATGAAATGTTGTCGAATTGTGTAGAAAAGGAATTATTAATGTTAGAATGCGTTGTGAATCACTTATGGATATTGTTAGTATGGTTGTTGGTTTGGTTGTTGTTGATTTGTAAGTGGAATTTTCGGGGATGTCGAAGTTATAGGGGAAATCTTTTAGAAATTTTGGATTAGCTTAGGCAGCTAAGGTATGTAAAGCTCAACTTTGCTTTCTTTGGCATGTCTTAGTTGAAAGTAAGTTATGACACGAGTCCGAAGGTAACTCTATTCTTGCGGTCGAGGCATGTTTATAGTTTTTATTATTTCGACATTCGTATTCTTAATGTAGTTGAATTATGGTCCCTATGTCTTTTATATGATTAAGTTTCAAAAGTTTTACAAAAGTTTTGCTTTCAAAAAATTTTGTTCTTAAATGATTCGCGTAACTACGAACGGTCGTAACTCTCACCGAAAGGCTCGGATCGCTTCGATATGTTCGTATGAGGTTCCATGATAGGTAAGGCCCGTAACTTTTATGAGCGGGCTCGGATCGACTTGATATGTGCTTGCGATTCCTTAAATTTGCTTTAATGTAGCTTTAACGACAAAGTATTTAGAATGGATTTGATACGATCTCTTTTTGAAAAGAACTTAACATGATTATCGTTTTAGCTCTCAAGCGTCGACTACCTACTTATCCATTAGTACTGTTATGATGATTTATGTGCATATGGTTTCTCACTACTCGCTCGTACGAAGCTCAAATATGTCTTTCTTGAGACACCGGGCCGGGACACGCATTCGTGCAACTCCTTTGCATTATTCACCGAGTCCCTCTAGGGGCGGGACCCTATATATATATATATGATGTGATGGGGATGGAGGCCGAGGGAAGGTATACCGAGTCCTTGCTAGCGGGGCGGGACCGCATTCATTCAGAGTCCCCTCACTAGAGGGTCGGGTACGTATATATATATATATATATATGTATATGCGTGAATGATGCCATGATTTTACTCACCCGCGCCCCTCATTAGAGGGCCGGGAGCACGTTATGTACACTTTATGTATGTATATTATGATTTTACTCACCGAGTCCCTCGCTAGGCGGGACACGCTTTATGTTTTTACGATGATTTTATGACATTGACATGCATAACATATGTTTTCAAAAGACAAGTCTTACGATTTTACGTACTTTTTACTTCGGTATGATCCCGCTTACTACATTTCATGCTTTACATACTCGGTACGTATTCCGTGCGGTCCCGCTCTTTAGAGTACACGTTTCATGTCGCGCGGTACACCAGTGCTGAAGATATTAGCGAGAAGATGTTCCGGCGGGATTGGCGAGCTTTCGTTTTCTCGGAGTCTTTGCCAAGTCGAGTATTATGTTATGGTTTCATGTTCCGTGTTAGAGACTTTGCGACGGTGTCGTGGGTATAAAATGTCGGTTATAAGCTTGCTATGTAAGCCGATGTATTATTACGCATTGTATTATAAGTTTTATATGTTACAGATTTTATTTGATTCGAGAAAGGTAAAATGCATATTGTTCTTCGTAAAACTTTTATTATGTAGTGGTGTCATGGTTGAGGGCCACCATGATTATGAGTATTACGAGAGTCAGCCGGTCCGCTCGGCCCTAAATAAGGGTCGGGTGCCCATCACACCCTATCGGATTAAGGGTGTGACATAAGGACAAGGCTATTCCGGGATACGAGGTTGAGACTTTTGATATCCGATTTTGTTTTAAGGCATAAGTTGCTTATGATTTTGTTGGTATGGAATATTAAGGAAAATTTGAGGTTAAAAGTGAATTATGGAAAGTTATTAATTTTTCATGAAATGGCCATGTGGGCCGTGAGAGGTGGTGTGGGTCCCACCCTTGGTTGGCCAAATTTGACTAGTCAAGCTATGAAGGGTGCATGTGATTACTTTACAATTGTAGGGACTAGAAGTGACAAAAATAATTCTTGAGGGGACCTAGGTGGCCGGCCAAGAAGTGTGGGCCATAGGGCCACATGTGTAGATTTTATATGGGCATAAAAGATGACAACTTAAGTCATCTTCATCATTTTCATTTCCTAGAAGTTTCAAGAAATCATGGAGAAAAAAAAGGGGCCATGGTTCGGCCAAGATGAGCAAAATTGAGGGCCAAAAATCTTGATCAAAAAAATTATTTCTTCTAGGCTTTCAACCAATTGGAAGGTCCTAAACAACATGAAGTAGTTGTTGGAGCAAACAAATCCCTTGTTCATGCAATTCCCAACCCTAGCCAAGTTGAAGAACAAAGTGGAAAAGGTAAGGTTTAATCTTCTTTTCATATGTTGCGGATGGTTTGTGCATGTTGTAGTATGTGAAAATGAATGAAATCCATGAAATCATGCATGTTGAAGTGTTGGCCGTGTGTATGTAGTGGTGTGTAGGAATGAAGAATTAATTGTATTGAGCATGTTTGTGTGTTGTTGTAGTGTGTAGAAATGAATGAAGTTCATGAAAATATGGTGTTGTGTGTGTGGCCGTGTATGTGTGGTTTAATGTAGAAGTGAAGAACTAATTTCATTTGGTATGTTTAGGATGTTGTGTTGTGGATTTTATGTTGTAAAATGAAGGTTTAATGATCCAAGTTGAAGTTATGAATCGTGTGGGCTGATTTGGAAGATAATGTGATTTTAATATAGTTTCTTGTATTTGTGAAGGTAATGTCGTTAACATGCGGATTATCGATGTAGTTTATGAATTTGGAAGGAAGAAATGTGTTGGTGTTGTTCCTATTGGAATTGGAAGACTTCGGGTTATGTAGAATATTGGTTGGGCCGTTTGAACATTTTGGTGGATTGTTTGAAGTGTTTTTGGATCTTGTTTGAATGGTCTCGGATTAGTATTTGAATGTATGTGTATCGGGGTCGGCTTGATTGTATGTGGTTAATTTGAATGTAAATGGAATGCCGTCGAATTATGTAGAAAAGAGTTGTTGACGTTAGAATGTATTTTGAATTGATTATTGATGTTGTTAAATATTGTTGTTGGTATTACTGTTGAAGATTTGGCCGAGTCGAATTCTCGGGGTGTTGAATTTACAGGGGAAATGCTGCCCAAATTTCTATAGAATTAAGTGCTAGTTTGGAATTGAATGTCTAAATGCCTTTAGTTAATGTTGGTATTTAATGGCGTGTTGTAGATTTTGAGAAATTTGAGACGTAAGTTTGGATTAGCTTAGGAAGCGGACGAGGTATGTAAAGCTTATCCTTCTTTTCTTTTGGCATGTCCTAGACGCAAGTAAGTTGTGATATGTTATGAGCTTCGGGGGTAATTCTATTCGTAAAATCCGAGCATGGTCACGATTCCTATTCATTTCATGGTATTGGTATCCTTAATATAGTAGAAACATGGTCTACATGTCTTTGATATGATTGGATTTAAAATGTTGAATAAACGGTTTTGTTCCTAAAAGATCCTATGTCTAAAAATGGTCGTAACTTTCGTAGACAGAACCGTATTGCTTTGATATGTTTGCAAATGATTCTATAACGTATAATGACTTTGATTTTCAAAGGCGGGCCCGGAATGGGTTGACGCTCGTCGTGGGTCCCGCGACTTTCCTTTGTATAATGCTAATGACCTTTTGAAAGAACTTACTATGACTATCTTTCCGACCTCCGAGTATGGTTATATATTTATTTGTTGAGTCTGAAATGATGATTCTTATACTTATGATTCCGATACGTAGCTATGGTTTCCAAAGTTCTATTTGATGTGTTCCCGAGTAGCATTCGGAAGAAATCTGATTTGACTATTGCCTTGGCTTATAAGTAATGGTTCATTTTATTATTTTATTGAGTCTTTGTAAAAGTTTTAAATTGCATATAGTTTCTCACGACCTTTCTCGTGCATTTTGTTTTTATATCTTTTCGCGAGTCCGGGCCGGTTATGTTATCGTGCGCACTATGTGTATTCGAAGTATGATGTGAATTCGAAGTATGTTATGTATACGGAGTGTGATCGGTTGGAATCGAGCCGATGGTGGGGCAAACCCGGTGGTGGGGCAAACCCAATGGTGGGGCAAACCTTGATAGTGAGGAAAATTTCACGTTGGTTTAGGCAAATCCCACATTGGTTTAGGCGAATCCCACATTGGTTTAGGCGAATCCCACATCGGTTAATGTCACCTCATATGATAAGTTATGATGTTATGATGTGTTACGGTAAGCGTATGATGATCATTTACTTATGTCACTCAGTTCCATTACGGGCCGGATATGATACATGACATTGATACGCATGATTTGTATTTTTAGGAGTAAGCATTTGGCATTCTGATTATTATATTTGTCTTCTGTACCTCGTATGTGCGATTTGTATTTCAGATGCAAGCATTTTGGTATTCTGGTCATGCTTTGCATACTCGGTACATATTCCGTGCGACCCTCTTTCTTCGGTTGCGTTTTCATGCCACGCGGTACGCCCCGGATGAGTAGAAGATGTTAGTAGAAGATGTCCCAGCTGGATTGGCGCGCTCCATTTTCCCTGGAGTGTTGCCGAGTCAGCGTGCTTTGGTTATGTCATCTAGAGCTATGTTAGAGACTTTGCAGACAGTGTCGTGTGTATAAGATGTCAGTTTTGTAAGCGGCTATGTAAGCCGATGTATCATTACGCTTTACGTTACAGATTTTTTATGATTACAGGTTTTATTTGATTTGATAAGATGAAAGGCATGTTTGTTTTCGGAAAAAAATTTCGATATGTACTTATGTCATGTTCTGGGGCCCAGTAGGGTTATGAGTATCACGAGAGTCAGCGGGTTCGCTCGGCCCTAAGTAAGGGTTGGGTGCCCATCACACCCTATCAGGTTAGGGTGTGACAAATTGGTATCAGAGCAGTTCGTCCTAGGGGTTGTCTGCAAAGTCGTGTCCAGTAGAGTCCTGTCTATAGTGTTGTTATATCCCGTAATTTGTATGTCGGAATGATATGAGTGAATTACGATAAGTTGGGGACAAGACCATCCCGAGATACGAAGTAGAGACTTTTGTTTGTTTTAAAGGCTTAAGTTGTGTGTGATTTTATTGGCATGGAAGTGTTAAGGAAACATTTGGAGTCAAATTCCATTTTTTGAAAGTATTCTATTTTTGGAAAGTGTCTTATTATATGAAAAACAAAAAAAGAAAAAGAAAACTAAGGGACCATGTGGCCGGCCACCATGGTGTGGGCCATGGCCACATGGATGATCAATATTTGATCTTCAAAAGATGACTTAGTCATCTTATTTTTCATTCAACACTTAGGAAAATTCAAGAAAAATCAAGAGAACTTGGAGAAGAGAAAGAGAGAGGGTTTCGGCCATGGAGAAAAAATTTAAAGACCAAGATTAAGCCATCAACAAAATTATTTCTTCAAGCAAACCTACTAATTGGAGGGTGCTTAGTAACGTGGAGTTGTTGTTTCAAGCAATAGCCTACTCGTTTTTCTCATTCACCATCTTAGGCAAGTTGTGAAGTTGTGAAGAAGAGGTAAGTTTTAATCTTGTTTTGTGAGTTATGGATGGTTTATGTGTGTTGTAGTATGCTAAAATGGATGAAATTCATGAAAAGATTGCATGGGGAGGTCAAGCCGTGTGCATGTGTATAGCCGTGTGTGTGTGTTGTGTTGTGTTGGGTTAAAAGTGATGAAGTAATTCTAGTTAACATGTTTTAATTGTTGTAGTGTGAAGAGAAGAATGAAAAATCTTGAAGATAGTATAGAGGGGGTTGGCCGAATAGGGTCCCCTTTGTGTAGTTGAGAATGAACATATTGTTGTTAGTATTTTAGTTGTCGTCGTTATGGATTCTATGATGAAAAATGCAAGTTTAATGATTCAAGTTGATGTTGTAATGGTTACGGGCTGATTTGGAAGTTAATGTGCTTTTAATGTAATTTTTGCATTTGTGAGAATGACATTATTAAAGTGTGGATTGTTAGTGTAATTCATGAATTTGGGAGAGAAGGATGTGGATTATGTTGTTCTCGGGTTTGGAGGGGAATTCGGGTGAGTTGGAGTGACGTTTGGGTTGTTTGGAAAATTGTGTGAATTGTTTAAAGTGTTCTTGAATGTTGTTTGAATGGTTCCGGATTAGTAATCGAATGTATAAACGCTAATGTTGATTTGAATGTAAGTAGTTGAAGTGAGTATATTGGAATATTGTGAATGTTGTTGAATTATGTAAAAAGAGTATTTAATGTTAGAATGCGTTTAGAATTGATTATTAATGTTGGTAGTTTGGTTGTTGGTGTTGGTGTTGATGAATTTGGCCGAGTTAAAATCTCGGGGTTGGTGTATTTACAGGGGAAATCTTTGCCCAAATTTCTATAGAATTTGGTGTTTGTTTGGAATTGAATGCCCAAATGCTTGGCTAATGTTGGATATCTATTGGCGTTATGTAGGTCTTGGAGTGCCCGAGACTTGAAGCTTGACTTAGCTTGAGAGCGGATGAGGTATGTGAAGCCTAATCTTTCCTTCTTTTGGCATGTCCTAGTGTTAATTAGGCTATGATACGAGCCTCGGGGTAATTCCACTCTCGAGATCCGAGCTTGCATATGTACCTTATTCGCTTCTAAAGAATTACTCTCTTAATGTAGCCTAGCCAAGACACTTATGTTTTCAATTGATTGAATTTCAAAAGTTTTGTAAACAATTTTATTCCTAAAAGACGCCGAAACTACGAACGCTCGTAACTTCCGTAGACGAGCTCGGATCGCCTTGAAACGCTCATAGGAGGTTCCATAAGATATAATATTCCCCAACCTTCATAGGCGGGCCCGGATGGGGTTGACACCCCTCCATGGGCCCCGCGACGTTTCTACGTTTGTTCTTAATGACCTTTGGGAAAGACTTAGTACTACTTTCACCTTAACTCCCGAGTATGGATTTCTTACTTATTTAATGATTTTTTATGATTATGATTTTATGCATATGGTTACTCACGACTCCGCTCGTGCATATGGTTAGTACTTCCTTCGCCGGGTCTTGGGCCGGCTATGTTTCGTGTGCACTATGTTATATTCCGGTGTGATGCTGTGTTACGGTTCGCCGAGCTCCTCGCTAGAGGGCCGGGTTCCGCTTATATTTGGTGTTATGCTGTGCTATGGCGTTATGGTGTGTTATGTGATATGTCGGGTTACGGAGATATGAAAATTTCTGGTGTGATGCTGTGTTATGGCGCCAATGACAGGCGGGCGACCATAGTTCTAAGAGCCTATGCATGATTTATATTTTCAAAATTTGATATTTTGACATTTTGCATATTGTACCTATTTCCCGTATTTATTGTTTCGTTACGATTACTCATATCGTTTTTTTTACATACTCGCACATATTCGTATCGACCCCTTTTCGGGGGGCCGCATTTCATGCCCGCAGTGATGACGCTCGCCTTGGTGATCCACCCGCTTAGGACACCTATTCTGCTATCTGGGAGTGCTCCTTCGTCCGGAGCCTATATTTTGGTATATATACTTTTTCGTTGCATATATATATATATTCATTCAGGGGTACGGCCGGGCCCTGTCCCGTCATATGATTCTGTTACTCTGTGTAGAGGTCTGTAGATATGTATGTGGGTTATGGTTGTTCCTGTACAGATATATTCGTACATTTTATATTTGGGTGGTCCTACCCACCGTGGCAGCCTTGTCGGCTGCATATGCGTATGTTGATATGCTATGTACATTACGACGCCCCTCGCTGGCTTTTGTGACATATGTTGGCTATTATGCGTTAATCTAAGACTATATGTGATTATTTATATTTATGCACGTTTAGTATGTTGATTCCGAGTGTCGAGTTCGTACGGGTGTCCACCCGGACACTAGTCATGGCCCACGGGGCCGGGTCTTGATAAAAGTGGTATCCGAGCGGTTCGTCCTCGGAATGTCTACGATCGTGTCTAGTATAGTCCTTGTTTATCGGTGTGTTGTGCACCAAATCTATAAACGGAGGCTACGGGACATTTAGGATGTTATCTTTCTTTCGATCTTCGATCGCGATAGAGCCGTATTATTAGGATGACTTCTTTCTAACGAATTGCTATGTTTTCAGTGATGCCTCCGAGAAAGGCGACAGCTGCCCAGAAGGGCAAGTCTACTGCAGCGGGAGAGACCGGGGGCCGGCCCGCAGTTAGCCTTGGGGCCCGTGCTCGCCCAGAGCCGGGAGATTGTACCCCGGTCGGCCGTTCTCGCCACCCTATCACCGTCGAGGGCATAGAGCGCGCGTGCGCCAGCCCACGTGTGTCGAGGCGGCTCCACCGCCCGCTCCCGAGGTTCGAGTGCCCGAGCCTCCGGCCTCTCGGCCCAAGGGCGGGAGGACAGAGCTATGAGGGACGCCGTTCGATTTACCGCACGGTGGCGGGGCGGTGTCCACGTACAGGATCGGGGAGATGATTGTGTGCGCACGTGACACCGATCAAAGGGCCTGCTATTTCTTGACCTGTAATCCGCCAGAGTTTTTCGGGTCAAAGCCCGAGGAGGACCCCCAGGAGTTTATCAGACAGATGTGACGTACGCTGCGGCTTATCAGGGCTTCCGAGACTGAGTCTGTGGAGTTGGCGTCGTATCGGTTGCATGACATAGCAGCTAATTGGTACGAGTCTTGGGAGCTGTCCAGAGGTGAGGGTGCTCCTCCAGCCATATGGGATAAGTTCGTGGAGGCCTTTCTTGGCCATTTTCTACCCCTAGAGACGAGACGAGCCAGGGTTCACAGATTTTTACATCTGAGGCAGGGCGGTAGGAGTGTCCGGGAGTATAGCCTTGAGTTTGATTCTCTGGATAGATATGCGCCTCATATTGTGGCTGACATGGCTGATCGAGAGTGCACCCAAAGATGTGACGGGGCTGGATACTTATTTGATTGATAGTTGTGGCGATGGCTTCCCGGCCGGGTGGATATTGCACGGTGTAACAGCATATGCCCGGGAATGGAGGAGCGACACAGGGGCGCCACCGATTGCGGTGGTGACAGGGAGCCAGCCCAAAAGGGCTAGAGGTCGGCCGGGTACCGGGAGATTCTCGAGGGCGAAGTGGGGCCTCAGCGGCAAGCACGCCGATATTCTTCCCGACAGCTTCTCGGAGCACACCCCCACGGTTGCAGTGGTAGGAGACCCGACAAGTGCTTGGGTATTCTGAGCCGGTCGAGCTCCCGAGCTTCGGGTTTCGCAGATGGACAGAGGTTCCGGCCAGTTGAGGCCACCCCGGACCTCCATGTTCCCACCGTGGGAGGCATCACCCCGGGAGAGTGCTATCGGGCTACGTGCGCTTGCTTTATTTAGGCCGTCGTGGCCATCTTATGAGAGATTGCCCGCGTGGGGGTGGTGCAGGTGGCGCGGCTCAGCCCACTGGTTCAGTGTGCCGGTTCCTCTTCATCTTCGCAGCGCGCCCCCGCGGGGGGGGGGTATGCCGGCACCAGCAGGCCGCGGTAGAGGCCGTGGTGGAGCATCCAATTTTAGTGGTCCCTCGAACCGCATCTATGCCTTGGCCAGCTGTTAGGATCGGGAGGCGTCGCCTAATGTGGTTACAGGTACATTATTGGTTTTCTCTCGAGCTGTATATGCATTGATAGACCCCGGCTCTACTTTATCATATATTTCTCCTCTTGTTGCTAATAAAATTGGGATAAAACCTGAACCAATAGAACCATTTGAGGTAGCTACACCAGAGGGATTCGTTATAGCCGTGTTACATAGAGATTGCTCGATAATTATCTGTGACCGCTGCACTAAGGCAGATTTGATAGAGCTTGATATGACCGAATTTGATGTTATTATGGGTATGGACTGGCTGGCTTCTTGTTATGCTAATGTTGATTGTCAAAAGAAAGTAGTCCGCTTTTAATTCCCAGGTGAACCGGTTATAGAATGGGCAGGTAATACAAAGATCGCCGAGGGGTAAGTTTATTTCATACCTCAAGGCAAGAAAAATGATCAGAAAAGGCTATATTTATCATCTGGTTCGTGTGCATGATTTAAAAGCTGAAGCACCGACTATTCGATACCCTGGTTAATGAATTCCCGTATGTATTCCCGTATGAGCTCTGGTCTTCCTCCCGAACGGGAGATAGAATTCACTATAGATGTGCTGCCAGACACTCAGCCTATATCAATTCCTCCGGAGGAGCAAATGGCACGCCGTAATTAAAAGAATTAAAGAGCAGGTACCGAGGGATTTATTAGAGAAGGGCTTTATCCGGCCAAAGACGTCACCCCGGGGAGCCCGGTATTGTTCGTCGAAAGAAAGACGGGTCGCGCGGACGTGTATTGATTATTGGTACCGAATAAGGTAACCATAAAGAATAAATACCCCTCCCCAGATTGATGATTTGTTTGACCGATTCGTGTGGAGCTAAATGTTTTCTCGAAGATAGACTCGCGGTCGCTACCACCAGTGCGAGTACGGGGGAGGCAGATATATTCAAAAGACAGCATTCAGGACCCGGTATGGGCATTATGAATTAAGAGTGATGTCTTTTGGGCTGACTAATGCTCCAGCAGTATTTATAGACCTAATGAATCGGGTATTTAGGCCGTTCTTGGAAATGTTCGTGATTGTATTTATTGATGATATTCTGGTCTATTCTCGGTCAGAAGAAGAGCACGCGGATCATCTGAGGACGGTACTTGGGGTGCTTCAACATCAGAAATTATATGCTAAATTTTCTAAATGTGAATTCTGGCTGACATCAGTGGCTTTCTTGGGACATATTATTGGAGCTGACGGCATCCGGGTGGATACTCCGAAGATTGAGGCCGTGAAGAATTGGCCTAGGCCTACGACGCCACCGAGGTACCCGTAGCTTCCGGGATTGGCTGGTTATTACGGTAAGATTTGTGGAGAAATTTCAATTTCAGCCGCCTTTAACGAGGCTAACTCGAAGGGAGCCAAGTTCCAAAGCAGATCGATGCCGTTGAACGAAGTTTCCAGTTGCTGAAGGAGAAATTGACTACAGCTCCAGTTCTGACACTTCCTGAGGGACCAGACGGGTATGTTATTTATTGTGACGCTTTCGGTGTTGGACTGGGTTGTGTATTAATGCAGCACGGCAGAGTTATAGCATATGCTTCCCGGCAGCTCAGAAAGCACGAAAAGAATTATCCCACTCATGATCTGGAGCTCGCAGCGGTAATTCATGCTCTGAAGATATGGAGACATTATCTATATGGCGTTCATGTTGATATCTATACAGATCACAAAAGTCTCCAATATATCTTTAAGCAGAAGGAGCTAAATTTAAGGTAGAGAAGGTGGTTAGAGTTGCTGAAAGATTATGATGCCGATATTCTATACCATCCTGGGAAAGCCAATGTTGTAGCAGATGCACTCAGACGTAAATCTATGGGCAGCCTAGCGGACGTGCCAGCAGAAAAGAAAGAAATGGTTCGTGAAATTCATCAGCTGGCAAATCTTGGAGTTCGTTTGGCCGAATCTGGAGATACTGGGATTTCGATTCGAGAAGTTGCTGAATCTTCTATTCTGGAAGAAATAAAGCGCCGCCAATATGAAGATCCTGTTCTGGTGCAGTACAGAGACACAGCCTGTGAAAAGGAGAAGACCCCGTTCGAGATTACAGCCGAAGGGGTATTACTACATAGGGGCAGATTATGCGTACCTGAGGTTGCAGAGCTACGGCGACAGGTTATGGGAGAGGCACATTATGCCCGTTATTCTGTTCATCCGGGAGCTACAAAAATGTATCATGACCTCGATGTCGTACCGGTGGGATGGCATGAAAAGGACATAGACGAATTCGTTGCTGCCCAAATTGCTACCAGTTAAGATCGAGCACCAGAAGCCCGATGGACTATTACAGGAAATGGAGATCCCGACGTGGAAGTGGGAGATAATTAATATGGACTTCATTACAGGTTTGCCTCGCACTCCAAGGAAAAATGATTTCATCTGGGTTATCGTTGACAGGCTGACAAAATCAGCCCACTTTCTTCCATTCAGGACTACTCATTCCGCTTAGGATTTTGCCAGATTATATATTAAGGAGATAGTAAGACTTCACGGAGTTCCCATATCTATTATCTCCGACAGAGGTGCCCAGTTTACAACAAATTTTTGGAGATCATTTCAGGAAGGATTGGGGACCCAGGTGAGTCTTAGTACAGCATTTCATCCTCAGTCTGATGGGCAGGCCGAGCGTACTATCCAGACGCTAGAAGATATGTTACGGGCCTATGTTATTGATTTCAGAGGTAGCTGGGATGATCACTTGCCATTATTGAATTTGCCTATAATAATAGCTACCACTCCAGTATTAAAATGGCACCGTACGAGGCTTTATATGACAGGAAATGCAGGTCACCGATTGGCTGGTTCGATATTGGTGAAACGAAATTAATTGGCCCAGATATGATCCAGCAGGCAGTTAATAAGGTGAAAATTATTCGGGAAAGAATATTAGCGGCCCAGAGTCAATAGAAATCGTATGCAGATAATCGACGTCGGCACTTGGAGTTTCAGGTTGGTGACTGGGTATTCCTGAAGGTGTCGCCCACGAAAGGTGTCATGAGATTCGGCAAGAAAGGGAAGCTCAGTCCAAGATATATCGGGCCCTATCAGGTTATCCAGAGAATAGGCAAAGTTGCCTATGAATTGGATCTGCTTGACTGATTTGGGAGCGGCATCCGGTATTTCACGTTTCTATGCTTCGCAAGTGTATTGGTGACCCTTCCAGAATCTTTCCCACAGATGATATCCAGGTCACGGAGGAGCTATCCTACGAAGAGCAGCCTATAGCTATATTGGATCGGCAGGTAAGAAGGTTGCGGAACAAGGATGTGGCTTCTGTTAAGGTGCTGTGGCGGAACAACAATCGGGAGGAAATGACCTGGGAAGCTGAGGAGCAGATGAAGAAGAAGTATCCTCACTTATTTTCGGTACCCTCAGGTAATCCAAATTCCTTTCTTGACTATGTTGATCAAAGAATGAATTATGTGTGATAGCTATAAAAGAACTCCCCCGAAATTACTTATAAGACCCGTAGGACAAGTCTAACATTCGTCCTCGAATGTTCTAAAGGGGGGGGGAGGATGTTATATCCCGTAATTTGTATGTCGGAATGATATGAGTGAATTACGATAAGTTGGGGACAAGACCATCCCGAGATACGAAGTAGAGACTTTTGTTTATTTTAAAGGTTTAAGTTGTGTGTGCTTTTATTGGCATGGAAGTGTTAAGGAAACATTTGGGGTCAAATTCCATTTTTGGAAAGTATTCTATTTTTGGAAAGTGTCTTATTATATGAAAAACAAAAAAAAAAAGAAAACTAAGGGTCCATGTGGCCGGCCACCTTGGTGTGGGCCATGGCCACATGGATGATCTTTAAAAGATGACTTAGTCATCTTATTTTTCATTGAAAATTCAAGAAAAAACAAGAGAACTTAGAGAAGAGAAAGAGAGAGGGTTTCGGCCATGGAGCAAAAATTTAAAGAACAAGATTAAGCCATCAACAAAATTATTTCTTCAAGAAAACCTACTAATTGGAGGGTGCTTAGTAACGTGGAGTTGTTGTTTCAAGCAATAGCCTACTCGTTTTTCTCATTCACCATCTTAGGCAAGTTGTGAAGTTGTGAAGAAGAGGTAAGTTTTAATCTTGTTTTTGTGAGTTATGGATGGTTTATGTGTGTTGTAGTATGCTAAAATGGATGAAATTCATGAAAAGATTGCATGGGGAGGTCAAGCCGTGTGCATGTGTATAGCCGTCGTGCATATGTGTTGTGTCGTGCAAGTTAAAAGTGATGAAGTAATTCTAGTTAACATGTTTTAATTGTTGTAGTGTGAAGAGAAGAATGAAAAATCATGAAGATAGTATAGAGGGGGTTGGCCGAATAGGGTCCCCTTTGTGTAGTTGAGAATGAACATATTGTTGTTAGTATTTTAGTTGTCGTCGTTATGGATTCTATGATGAAAAATGCAAGTTTAATGATTCAAGTTGATGTTGTAATGGTTACGGGCTGATTTGGAAGTTAATGTGCTTTTAATGTAATTTTTGCATTTGTGAGAATGACATTATTAAAGTGTGGATTGTTAGTGTAATTCATGAATTTGGGAGAGAAGGATGTGGATTATGTTGTTCTCGGGTTTGGAGGAATTCGGTGAGTTGGAGTGAAGTTTGGGTTGTTTGGAAAATTGTGTGAATTGTTTAAAGTGTTTTTGAATGTTGTTTGAATGGTTCCGGATTAGTAATCGAATGTATAAACGTTGATGTTGATTTGAATGTAAGTAGTTGAAGTGAGTATATTGGAATATTGTGAATGTTGTTGAATTATGTAAAAAGAGTATTTAATGTTAGAATGCGTTTAGAATTGATTCTTAATGTTGCTAGTTTGGTTGTTGGTGTTGTTGTTGATGAATTTGGCCGAGTTGAAATCTCGGGGTTGGTGTATTTACAGGGGAAATGCTGCCCAAATTTCTGTAGAATTTGGTGTTTGTTTGGAATTGAATGCCCAAATGCTTGGCTAATGTTGGATATCTATTGGTGTTATGTAGATCTTGGAGTGCCCGAGACTTGAAGCTTGATTTAGCTTGAGAGCGGACGAGGTATGTGAAGCCTAATCTTTCCTTCTTTTGGCATGTCCTAGTGTTAATTAGGCTATGATACGAGCCTCGGGGTAGTTCCACTCTCGAGATCCGAGCTTGCATATGTACCTTATTCGCTTCTAAAGAATTACTCTCTTAATGTAGCCTAGCCAAGACACTTATGTTTTCAATTGATTGAATTTCAAAAGTTTTGTAAAGAATTTTATTCCTAAAAGACGCTTAAACTACGATCGCTCGTAACTTCCGTAGGCGAGCTCGGATCGCCTCGAAACGCTCATAGGAGGTTCCATAAGATATAACATTCCCCAACCTTCATAGGCGGGCCCGGATGGGGTTGACACCCGTCCGTGGGCCCCGCGACGTTTCTATGTTTGTTCTTAATGACCTTTGGGAAAGACTTAGTACTACTTTCACCTTAACTCCCGAGTATGGATTTCTTACTTATTTAATGAGTTTATGATTATGATTTTATGCATATGGTTACTCACGACTCCGCTCGTGCATATGGTTAGTACTTCCTTCGCCGGGTCTTGGGCCGGCTATGTTTCGTGCGCACTATGTTATATTCCGGTGTGATGCTGTGTTACGGTTCACCGAGCTCCTCGCTAGAGGGCCGGGTTCCGCTTATATTTGGTGTTATGCTGTGCTATGGCGTTATGGTGTGTTATGGGATATGTCGAGTTACGGAGATATGAAACTTTCTAGTGTGATGCTGTGTTATGGAGCCAATGACAGGCGGGCGACCATAGTTCTAAGAGCCTATGCATGATTTATAATTTCAAAATTTGATATTTTGACATTTTGCATATTGTACCTATTTCCTGTATTTATTGTTTCCGTTACGATTCGTTATCGTATTTTGCTTTACATACTCAACACATATTCGCACGACCCCTTTCTTCGGGGTCGCGTTTTCATGCCCGCATGACAGACACGCTCGCTTTGGTGATCCACCCGCTTAGGACACCTATTCTGCTATCTGGGAGTGCTCCTTCGTCCGGAGCCTATATTTTGGTATATATACTTTTTCGTTGCATATATATATATATTCATTCAGGCACGGGGCCGGCCCCGTCCCGTCATATGATTCTCGTTACTCGTGTAGAGGTCCGTAGCGCGTATGTGGGTTATGGTTGTTCCTGTACAGATATATTCGTACGTTTTATATTTGGGCGGTCCTACCCGCCGTGGCAGCCTTGTTCGCATATGCGTATGTTGATATGCTATGTACATTACCACAGCCACGCTGGCTTTTGTGACATATGTTGGCTATTATGCATTAATCTGAGACTATATGTGATTATTTATATTTATGCACGTTTAGTATGCTGATTCTGAGTGTCAGGTGCGCATGGGTGTCCAATTCGGACACTAGTCATGGCCTACGGGGTTAGGTCTTGACAAAAGTGGTATCAGAGCGGTTCGTCCTCGGAATGTCTCTGCACCGTGTCTAGTAGAGTCCTCTTTATCGGTGTGTTGTACACCACATCTATAAACAGGAGGCTACAGGACATTTAGGATGTTATCTTTCTTTCTGATCTTCGATCGTGCGATAGAGCTGTATTATTAGGATGACTTCTTTCTAACGAATTGCTATGTTTTCGGATGATACTCCGAGAAAGGCGAAGGCCGCCCGTGGCGGGCAAGTCTACCGCAAGGGAGAGAGCCGGCCTGGAGAGTTACTAGGGCCCGTGCTCAGCTCGAGCCGGAGATTGTGCCCCGGTCGGCCAGTTCTGCCACCCCATCACCGTCAGAGGGGCATAGAGCAGCAGCAGCTGCAGGACAGGAGGCGGCTCCACCGCCCGCTCCTGAGGTTCGAGTGCCCGAGCCTCCAGCTCCTCAGCCAGGGGCGGAGGACAGGGCTATGAGGGACGCCGTTCTCGCCTGTTACCGACCGGTGGCGGGCGGTGTCCACGTACGTGGGGATCAGAGATGCAATTATGCGAGCGACGTGGTGCCGCAGGGCCCGCTATTTCTCGACCCGTAATCCGCCGAAGTTTTTCGGGTCAAAGCCGAGGAGGACCCCCGTGAGTTTATCGGATGATGTGACGTACGTCGCGGCTTATCGTGCCTTCCGAGACCGAGTCCGTGGAGTTACGTCGTATCGGTTGCATGACATAGCAGCTAATTGGTACGAGTCTTGGGAGGGCCCGTAGGTGAGGGTGCTCCTCCGCCCATACGGGATAAGTTCGTGGAGGCCTTTCTTGGCCATTTTCTACCCCCAGAGACGAGAGACGAGCCAGGGTTCACGCATTTTTACATCTGAGGCAGGGCGGCAGGAGTGTCCGGGAGTATAGCCTTGAGTTTGATTCTCTGGCTAGATATGGGCCTCATATTGTGGCTGACATGGCTGATCGAGTGCACCAAAGATGTGATGGGCCGGATACTTATTTGATTGATAGTTGTGTGGCGATGGCTTCCCAGCCCGAGGTGGATATTGCACGGGTACAGGCGTATGCCCAGGGTATGGAGGAGCGACACAGGGGGCGCCCGTGCCGGCTACAGACAGAGCCACCCAAAAGGGCTAGGTCGGTCACCGGGTACTCCGGAGATTCTCAAGGGGCAAAGTGCCTCAAAGAAGAAGACAAGTATATTCTTCCCGGCCAGCCCGAAGTACACACCCCCCCACGTTTACAGTGTAGGAGACCCGACGTTGCTTGGTATTCAGAGTCGGTCGCAGCTCCCGTGCTTCGGTTCACGTATGGATAGAGGTTCCGGCCAGTTGAGGCCACCCAGACCTCCATGTTCCCACTGTGGGAGGCATCACCCTGGAGAGTGCTATCGGGATATGGGAGCTTGCTTTATTTGTGGCCGTCAAGGCCATCTTATGAGAGATTGCCCGCGTGGGAGTGGTGCAGGTGGTGCAGCTCAGCCCATAGGTTCAGGTGCTGGTTCCTCTTCATCTTCAGTAGCCATGCGCCCTGCGGGGCGAGGTATGCCGGCACCAGCAGGCCGCGGTAGAGGCCGTGGCGGAGCATCCAGTTCTAGTGGCCCCTCGAACTGCATCTATGCCTTGGCCAGCCGTTAGGATCGGGAGGCGTCGCCTAATATGGTTACAGGTACATTATTGGTTTTCTCTCGAGCTGTATATGCATTGATAGACCTCGGCTCTACTTTATCATATATTTCTCCTCTTGTTGCTAATAAAATTGGGATAAAACCGAACCAATAGAACCATTTGAGGTAGCTACACCGGGTAGGGGATTCTCGTTATAGCCAGTGTGTATATAGAGATTGCTAGATAATTATCTGTGACCGTTGCACTAAGGCAGATTTGATAGAGCTTGATATGACCGAATTTGATGTTATTATGGGTATGGACTGGCTGGCTTCTTGTTATGCTAATGTTGATTGTCAAAAGAAAGTATTCCGCTTTTTTTTTTTTTAATTCCAGTGTGAACCGGTTATAGAATGGGCAGGTAATACAGCATCGCCGAGGGGTAAGTTTATTTCATACCTCAAGGCAAGAAAAATGATCAAAAAAGGCTATATTTATCATCTGGTTCGTGTGTATGATTTAAAAGCTGAAGCACCGACTATTCAGTCAGTCCCAGTGCTTAATGAATTCCCAGATGTATTCCCAGACGAGCTTCCAGGTCTTCCTCCCGAACGGGAGATAGAATTCACTATAGATGTGCTGCCAGACACTCAGCCTATATCTATTCCTCCGTACAGAATGGCACCAGCAGAATTAAAAGAATTAAAGGAGCAGCTGAGGGATTTATTAGAGAAGGGCTTTATCCGGCCCAGCACGTCACCCTGGGGAGCCCCGGTATTATTCGTAAGAAAGAAAGACGGGTCGCTGCGGATGTTTATTGATTATCTGAGCCAGGGCGGCAGGAGTGGCCGGGAGTATAGCCTTGAGTTTGATTCTCTGGCTAGATATGGGCCTCATATTGTGGCTGACATGGCTGATCGAGTGCACCAGTATGTGATGGGGCTGGATACTTATTTGATTGATAGTTGTATGGCGATGGCTTCCCAGCCCGAGGTGGATATTGCACGGGTACAGGCGTATGCCCAAGACGGAGGAGCGACACGGGCGCCCGGCCGATGGGGGCTATGACAGAGCCCAAAAGGGCTAGGTCGGCCGGGTACCTCCGGAGATTCTCAAGGCCGACTAATGCTCCAGCGTATATTCTTCCCGGCCAGCCCCAAGTACACCCCCCTTACGATGCAGGAGACCCGTGAAAGGCTTGGTATTTGAGCCGGTCGCAGCTCCCGTGCTTCGGGTTCGCACGGATAGAGGTTACGGCCGCCGAGGCCACCCGTACCTCCATGTTCCCACCGTGGGAGGCATCACCCCGGGAGAGTGCTATCGGGATATGGGAGCTTGCTTTATTTGTGGCCGTCAAGGCCATCTTATGAGAGATTGCCCGCGTGGGAGTGGTGCGGGAGTGCGGCTCGGCACCCCATAGGTTCGCACTCGGTTCCTCTTCATCTTCGTAGCGCATGCGCCCGCGGGGCGAGGTATGCCGGTGGAGGCCGCGGACAGAGGCCGTGGCGGAGCATCCGCCTAGTGGCCCCTCGAACCGCATCTATGCCTTGGCCACCGTTAGGATCGGGAGGCGTCGCCTAATATGGTTACAGGTACATTATTGGTTTTCTCTCGAGCTGTATATGCATTGATAGACCTCGGCTCTACTTTATCATATATTTCTCCTCTTGTTGCTAATAAAATTGGGATAAAACCTGAACCAATAGAACCATTTGAGGTAGCTACACCGGTAGGGGATTCTGTTATAGCCAGGCAGGTATATAGAGATTGCTAGATAATTATCGGATCGTTCGCTAAGCGCATTTGATAGAGCTTGATATGACCGAATTTGATGTTATTATGGGTATGGACTGGCTGGCTTCTTGTTATGCTAATGTTGATTGTCAAAAGAAAGTATTCCGCTTTTAATTCCCAGGTGAACCGGTTATAGAATGGGCAGGTAATACAGAGATCGGGCCGAGGGGGTAAGTTTATTTCATACCTCAAGGCAAGAAAAATGATCAAAAAAGGCTATATTTATCATCTGGTTCGTGTGTATGATTTAAAAGCTGAAGCACCGACTATTCAGTCAGTCCCAGTGCTTAATGAATTCCCAGATGTATTCCCGTACGAGCTCTGTGTCTTCCTCCCGAACGGGAGATAGAATTCACTATAGATGTTCGCCGTACACACTCGCCTATATCTATTCCTCCGTACGTAATGGCACCACCGAATTAAAAGAATTAAAGGAGCAAATTTCGAGGGATTTATTAGAGAAGGGCTTTATCCGGCCAAAGACGTCACCCTGGGGAGCCCCGGTATTATTCGTGAGAAAGAAAGACAGGTCGCTGCGGATGTGTATTGATTATCGGCAGCTGAATAAGGTAACTATAAAGAATAAATACCCCCTCCCCAGGATTGATGATTTGTTTGACCAGTTGCAGGAGCTAAATGTTTCTTGAAAATAGACACGCGGTCGCTACCACCGGTGCGAGTACGGGAGGGAGATATTCCAAAGACAAGCATTCAGACCCGGTATGGGCATTATGAATTCGTAGTGATGTCTTTTGGGGTCGACTAATGCTCCGCGGATTTATGGACCTAATGAATTGGGTATTCAGGCCTTTCTTGGATATGTTCGTGATTGTATTTATTGATGATATTCTGGTCTATTCTCGATCAGAAGAAGAGCACGCGGATCATCTGAGGACGGTACTTGGGGTGCTTCGACATCAGAAATTATATGCTAAATTTTCTAAATGTGAATTCGGTCGACATCGGTGGCTTTCTTGGGACATATTATTGAGTGACGGCATCCGGTGGATACTCGTAAGATTGAGGCCGTGAAGAATTAGCCTAGGCCTACGACGCCTACTGAGGTAAGCAATTTTCTGGGATTGGCTGGTTATTACAGAAGATTTGTGGAGAAATTTTCTTCAATTTCAGCGCCTTTAACGAGGCTAACTCAGAAGGGAGCCAAGTTCCGTTGGATCGATGCCGTGAACGAAGTTTCCAAATTGCCGAAGGAGAAATTGACTACGGCTCCACCCTCGACACTTTCCCCGAGGGACCGACGGGTATGTTATTTATTGTGACGCTTTCGGTGTTGGGACCTGGTTGTGTATTAACAAAGACGGCGAGTTATAGCATATGCTTCTCGGCAGCTCGTAAAAGCACGAAAAGAATTATCCCACTAATGATCTGGAGCTCGCAGCGGTAATTCATGCTCTGAAGATATGGAGACATTATCTATATGGCGTTCATGTTGATATCTATACAGATCATAAAAGTCTCCAATATATCTTTAAGCAGAAGGAGCTAAATTTAAGGCAGAGAAGGTGGTTAGAGTTGCTGAAAGATTATGATGTCGATATTCTATACCATCCTTGGAAAGCCAATATTGTAGCAGATGCACTCAGACGTAAATCTATGGGTAGCCTAGCGGACGTACCAGCAGAAAAGAAAGAAATGGTTCGTGAAATTCATCAGCTGGCAAATCTTGGAGTCCGTTTGGCCGAATCTAGAGATACTGGGATTTCGGTTGGAGAAGTTGCTGAATCTTCTATTCTGGAAGAAATAAAGCGCCGCCAATATAAAGATCCTATTCTGGTGCAGTACAGAGACACAGCCTGTGAAAAGGAAAAGACCCCGTTCGAGATTACAGCCGAAGGAGTATTACTACATAGGGGCAGATTATGCGTACCTCATGTTGCAGAGCTACGGCGACAGGTTATGGGCGAGACACATTATGCCCATTATTCTGTTCATCCGGGAGCTACAAAAATGTATCATGACCTCGGATATGTATCAGACTCGGTGGGATGGCATGAAAAAGGACATAGCCGAATTCGTTGCTTAGTGCCCAAATTGCCAACAGTTAAGATCGAGTGCCTGCATGGACTATTACAGAAATGGAGATCCCGACGTGGAAGTGGGAGATAATTAATATGGACTTCATTAAGTTTCCTCGCACTCCATGGAAATATGATTCCATACGGGTTATCGTTGACGGTCGACAAAATCAGCCCACTTTCTTCGGGACTACTTATTGACGAGGATTATGCCGGATTATATATTAAGGAGATAGTAAGACTTCACGGAGTTCCCATATCTATTATCTCCGACAGAGGTGCCCCATCGCAAATTTTTGGAGATCATTTCAGAAGGGTTGGGGACCCAGGTGAGTCTTAGTAAAAGCATTTCATCCTTCGATGGGCCGGCGGCGTACTATCCGGACGCTAGAAGATATGTTATATCGTGTTATTGATTTCAGAGCTAGCTGGGATGATCACTTGCCATTGATTGAATTTTCCTATAATAATAGCTATCACTCCAGTATTCAAATGGCACCGTACGAGGCTTTATATGGCAGAAAGTGTCACCGATTGGTCGGGTTCGATATTGGTGAAACGAAATTAATTGGCCCAGATATGATTTTATTGATAAGGTGAAAATTATTCGGGAAAGATTATTAGCGGCCCGTAGTTGATAGAAATCGTATGCATAATCTATTTTTTGGAGAAAGTTGGTGTATTTAGGTGTCGCCCACGAAAGGTGTCGCGAGATTCGGCAAAAGGGAAGCTCGACCAAGTATATCGAGCCACATCAAGGTTATCCGGAGAATAGGCAAAGTTGCTTATGAATTAGATCTCGGTACCGATTTGGGAGCAAGGCATCCGTATTTCACGTTTCTATGCTTCGCAAGTGTATTGGTGAAAAGTAATCTTTGATGATATCGGTCACGGAGAGCTATCCTACGAAGACCTATAGCCTATTGGATCGGCGGGTAAGAAGGTTGCGGAACAAGGATGTAGCTTCGTTAAGGTACTGTGGCGGAACAACAATCGGGAGGAAATGACCTGGGAAGCTGAGGAGCAGATGAAGAAGAAGTATCCTCACTTATTTCCGGTACCCTCATGTAATCCAAATTCCTTTCTTGAATATGTTGATCAAAGAATGAATTGTGTGTGATAGCTCTAAAAGAACTACCCCGAAATTGCTTATAAGACTCCGTAGGACAAGTCTAACATTCGAGGACGAATGTTCTAAAGGGGGGGAGGATGTTATATCCAGTAATTTGTATATCGGGATGATATGAGTGAATTACGATAAGTTGGGGACAAGACCATCCCGAGATACGAAGTAGAGACTTTTGTTTGTTTTAAAGGCTTAAGTTGTGTGTGATTTTATTGGCATGGATGTGTTAAGGAAACATTTGGGGTCAAATTCCATTTTTGGAAAGTATTCTATTTTTGGAAAGTGTCTTATTATATGAAAAAAAAAAAACTAAGGGTCCATGTGGCCGGCCACCTTGGTGTGGGCCATGGCCACATGGATGATCAATATTTGATCTTTAAAAGATCACTTAGTCATCTTATTTTTCATTCAACACTTAGGAAAATTCAAGAAAAATCAAGAGAACTTGGAGAAGAGAAAGAGAGAGGGTTTCGGCCATGGAGCAAAAATTTAAAGACCAAGATTAAGCCATCAACAAAATTATTTCTTCAAGCAAACCTACAAATTGGAGGGTGCTTTGTAACGTGGAGTTGTTGTTTCAAGCAATAGCCTACTCGTTTTTCTCATTCACCATCTTAGGCAAGTTGTGAAGTTGTGAAGAAGATGTAAGTTTTAATCTTGTTTTGTGAGTTATGGATGGTTTATGTGTGTTGTAGTATGCTAAAATGGATGAAATTCATGATGAAAAGATTGCATGGGGAGTTTAATGTGTATTGCGTGTGTGTGTGTGTTGTTGTGTTGTGTTGGGTTAAAAGTGATGAAGTAATTCTAGTTAACATGTTTTAATTGTTGTAGTATGAAGAGAAGAATGAAAAATCATGAAGATAGTATAGAGGGGGTTGGCCGAATAGGGTCCCCTTTGGTAGTGTAATTCATGAATTTGGGAGAGAAGGATGTGGATTATGTTGTTCTCGGGTTTGGAGGGGAATTCGGGTGAGTTGGAGTGACGTTTGGGTTGTTTGGAAAATTGTGTGAATTGTTTAAAGTGTTCTTGAATGTTGTTTGAATGGTTCCGGATTAGTAATCGAATGTATAAACGTTGATGTTGATTTGAATGTAAGTAGTTGAAGTGAGTATATTGGAATATTGTGAATGTTGTTGAATTATGTAAAGAGAGTATTTAATGTTAGAATGCGTTTAGAATTGATTATTAATGTTGCTAGTTTGGTTGTTCGTGTTGTTGTTGATGAATTTGGCCGAGTTGAAATCTCAGGGTTGACGTATTTACAGGGGAAATGCTGCCCAAATTTCTGTAGAATTTGGTGTTTGTTTGGAATTGAATGCCCAAATGCTTGGCTAATGTTGGATATCTATTGGCGTTATGTAGATCTTGGTGTGCCCGAGACTTGAAGCTTGACTTAGCTTGAGAGCGGACGAGGTATGTGAAGCCTAATCTTTCCTTCTTTTGGCATGTCCTAGTGTTAATTAAGCTATGATACGAGCCTCGGGCTAGTTCCACTCTCGAGATCCGAGCTTGCATATGTACCTTATTCTCTTCTAAAGAATTACTCTCTTAATGTAGCCTAGCCAAGACACTTATGTTTTCAATTGATTGAATTTCAAAAGTTTTGTAAAGAATTTTATTCCTAAAAGACGCCGAAACTACGAACGCTCGTAACTTCCGTAGACGAGCTCGGATCGCCTCGAAACACTCATAGGAGGTTCCATAAGATATAGCATTCCCCAACCTTCATAGGCGGGCCCGGATGGGGTTGACACCCGTCCGTGGGCCCCGCGACGTTTCTACGTTTGTTCTTAATGACCTTTGGGAAAGACTTAGTACTACTTTCACCTTAACTCCCGAGTATGGATTTCTTACTTATTTAATGAGTTTATGATTATGATTTTTTGCATATGGTTACTCACGACTCCGCTTGTGCATATGGTAAGTACTTCTTTCGCCGGGTCCCGGGCGGGCTATGTTTCGTGCGCACTATGTTATATTCCGGTGTGATGTTGTGTTACGGTTCACCGAGCTCCTCGCTGTAGGCCGGTTCCGCTTATATTTGTCGTTATCCGTGCTATGGCGTTATGGTGTGTTATGGGATATGTCGGGTTACGGAGATATGAAACTTTACGGTGTGATGCTGTGTTATGGCGCCAATGACAGGCGGGCGACCATAGTTCTAAGAGCCTATGCATGATTTATATTTTCAAAATTTGATATTTTGACATTTTGCATATTGTACCTATTTCCTGTATTTATTGTTTCCGTTACGGTTCTCATATCGTATTTCGCTTTACATACTCGGTACATATTCCGTATCGACCCCCTTTTCTGGGGTCGCGTTTCGCCCGCAGTACGGACGCTCGCCTTGGTGATCCACCCACTTAGGACACCTATTCTCGCTATCCGGGAGTGCTCCTTCGTCCGAGCCTATATTTTGGTATATATACTTTTCCGTTGCATATGTATATATTCATTCAGGGGTACGGCGGGGCCCTGTCTCGTCATATGATTCTGTTACTCTGTGTAGAGGTTTGTAGACCTGTATGTGGGTTATGATTTTTCCTGTACAGATATATTCGTACGTTTTATATTTGGGCGGTCCATCCCCGTGGCGCGCCTTTGTTTGCCGCATATGCGTATGTTGATATGCTATGTACATTACGACAGCCTCGCTGGCTTTTGTGACATATGTTGGCTATTATGCGTTAATCTGAGACTATATGTGATTATTTATATTTATGCACGTTTAGTATGCTGATTCTGAGTGTCAGGTGCGTATGGGTGTCCAATTCGGACACTAGTCATGGCCTACGGGGTTGGGTCGTGACAGGTGTGAAGTGCGCCACATTTATAAATAGGAGGCTACGGGACATCTAGGGTGGTTACTCTTCTTTCACATCTGAGATCGTGCCATAGAGCCGAGTCATAGGAAATGAGATTCCTTGGCCTGATCTTTGGTTTCAGCAGAAGAATGGCATCGACAGAAGGAAGTGACTGACGATAGTGGAAGTTATAAAGCACGCAGGTAAGCAAAGGTATGAAAGTTATATGTCGGGTAAAATATTGAAGTGTGATCGAAATTTGAAGTTGAAAATTAAAAAGGGAAGTAAACAGGAAAATGTACCAGGCGCAGTTCGAGTTGGACACACGAGGTAAGTATATTATCTTCGTATTATTATTGATATTAGGAGCCCTGTGTGGCTGCGATATGATATGATATGTACATATATGTTGGCCCTGTGAGGCACTGTTGGTATTTCCTGCGTGCAGGTTTGAGATAGTAAGAAATATAGGGGAAACTCTGCCGAAATTGTTCCAAAAAAAAAAAAAAAAGAGAATGAGATATAGATTTGTGATATGACTTGAAAGGTTGTACTAATAGTAATGATAAGATTTGATTAAGTTGCAAGTACGGCCGATCCTGAGAAATAAGCTAATTGCTGAATCGAGGGTAAGAATAATTAGAAGGTCGATATCGATATGGTGAAAAAAAAAAAGACTTTGGAAGGGGCTTATGATACTAAGAGATGATTTGGAAAAGGCTAGCAAGCCTTGATAGAGAGTTATATTAAGCTACCGACTAAATGGATGAGCAGGGACGAATTACGACGAGCTTATAGTTAAAAGAAATAATAGTATGATTAAGACAAGAACACGGAGGAAAAGAATTGCGACGGATATGAATGTATGGATAATACAGTTGTGAGATGTTAAGGTTAAGAAGTGTTACACTATAAGGTTGATTACGAACAGGTTACTATGTGAGTATAATAAGGAATGTTATGAAATAAGCAAAGCCTAGCGGGGAAGAGACTAAAGGATATGACGTGATCTATATGACTAAAGTACAACGGCGAGCTATTAAAAAAAGAAAAAGAGGGAGTTTATGAAGTCCTTCTATGGGGAAGTTCAGAATAGAGATTACGAGAACGTTTCGAGATCTGTTAAGACTTCGATTTATTTCAGATTATGTGATGAAGATTATACGGTGAGGTGGACGTGATCATATTTGCATTAAAGCATCGTATTTCATTAGAGTTTCAAAGTTAAGCTTGCTGGAGTGGGAGAAATTTTAAGATGGGTGACCCCCTGGGAAGTTTTCTGAAAAGTCTTACAAGTTCAGACGTAAGAAGCAAAGGAGAAACTAGAGTAATCTAAGAAGAATTAAAGTCTGCGGAGTGGGCAGAAACCTTAAGAGGTCGCGCAGAACGGGGCAGATTAGACCGGTGAAGGGAAAGGAAGTGCATCACAGTTTTCGGATCAGGGTAAGTTGAATGGCGTTTAATAATATTTTGTAAGTAAGATGGTAGCAATTATGTATACGTATGTATATGATATTCCATATATGACTATATCAGCGGGTATGTACATCCCAGCAACCGATGTGGCGGCATATTGGAAGGCAATAATCGGACAAGATAACGAGCTTAAGTGAAAGAAGAAAAATGGCACGAATATTATAAAGCAAGCTGATGATGTCTTCACTACCGGTTAAGCTCGAAAAGTTCTAATTTAATGATATTCTGAAAAAGAAAGAAAATGAGTAAATGGAAGGTAAGGTGACCGAAATACCGAAAAAAGCGAAAAGTAAGAAACGTGAGAGAGTGAAGCCTCCAAGGGAAACGACGGGCACAACGCAAGACTATTTGGATAGGGATTTGAAGATAGGCATGTGAAAGGAATAGAATGTGGTGGTATAGAACCAAAGAGGATTGTGTAGAATTGCAGGATAGACTTCGATAAGTGGAATGAAAGAATAATGACCACAACGAAAGTGAAGGCATAAGTTGATATTCGATTTTGTTTTAAGGCATAAGTTGCTTATGATTTTGTTGGTATAGAATATTAAGGAAAATTTGAGGTTAAAAGTGAATTATCAAAAGTTATTAATTTTTCATGAAATGGCCATGTGGGTCGTAGGAGGTGGTGTGGATCCCACCCTTGGTTGGTCAAATTTGACTAGTCAAGCTATGGAGGGTGCATGTGATTACTTTACAATTGTAGGGACTAGAAGTGACAAAAATAATTCTTGAGGGGGCCTAGGTGGCCGGCCAAGAAGTGTGGGCCATAGGGCCACATGTGTAGATTTTATATGGGCATAAAAGATGACAACTTAAGTCATCTTCATCATTTTCATCTCCTAGAAGTTTCAAGAAATCATGGAGAAAAAAAGGGACTGCGGTTCGCCGAAGATGAGTAAAAAATTGAGGCCAAAAATCTTGATCAAAAAATTATTTCTTCTTAGGCTTTCAACCAATTGGGAAGGTCCTAAACAACATGAAGTAGTTGTTGGGGCAAACAAATCCCCTTTTTCAAAGGAATTC
>NW_026726520.1:0-56198 GCF_029784015.1 Lycium ferocissimum
TTTAAATTCATCATTAACCATGATCATCACAATATAATTTAGAAACATTTCATATCATTTGTACAAAATGTTCATACGATATACAAAATATACAACTTTCCACCAAAGTCATAATTCATCCGAAACTTCTAATCTTTAACATACTCATTCATAACATCCCAAATTTATGAACAACCATCATAATTTACACCTCGACAACTCCATTTTTTTTTTTCTATAATGTCATAAAATCACACTAAACGACACAAAACTTCTGCTTTCCATTTCAATGCAACTTACATCATTTTATCTTTATTTACATTGCAAGCATCACAACAACACAACAAACATGTTAAACCAAATTAATTCATTCTCATTCCAACTTCAAATACCACACGCCACACTCCATTTCCCCAACTTCCATCAAATTCATTCAACTTTCATTTTCAATATACATTCCATCCTACACACAACTAAAATACAATATAAAATTCAACACATCACATGCATACAATGTAGTATACACACGGCCACATGCACACATGCACACCCACTTTGCAAACTTCCATGTTTTCATGAATTCTACTCATTCCCATATACTACAACACAAGCAAACCTTCATAGCATAATAACTTGGGATAAATTCTTACCTTTTTCTCCAATCTTCTTTACTCAAGCATGTTGCCATATTGAAGGAATAAGTGCTCTTTCTTTCAAAACAATTGCACCATGTTGTAGAGGACCCTTAATTTGGTGGAAATACCACAAGACAATAATTTTTGGAGGGAGATTCTTGATGGTGATTTTTCACCATCTATGGCCGAATGGCCTTCTATGTTTTTTTTGCTCTTCTTTGTTTTGTTTCTCTCCTTCTTTATTTCTTGAAACTTCTAAGTGATAAGGGTCCTTATATTAATTTGGCACATGGAAGAATTAATTAATTTGTGGGCTTGGCCATATAGTTGGCCGGCCACCCCTTCTCTTTGGGCCTTGATTTTTTTTTTTTTTTGAGCCCAATTGGTTATAAATCGTATTTCGTAATTTCCGAAACTAATTTTCAAAATTCCAATTTTGCCCTTGTCCTTCCTCCGTATTTTCACATCAATATTTTTCATGAACAACACACATATATTATCTAAAATCAAAATAGCACCTCACCTCCTACAAGTCACAATTATCTCAAAATTTCCGAATACGCGAAAATACGGGATATAACAACCTGCGGGCATGAAACGCAGCCCCCGAAGAAGGGGTCGCATTTAAATATGTAAATTTGTAGGCATGAGCAGAAAATGTAATACGCAATCTGAGATCAAATCGAAATAGAAGTACAGAAAGTAAATGCATTTCCAAAATATCAAAATGTTATTTCAAAATACAAATCATGCATAGGGCACAGGAAATATGGTCGCCCGCCTGTCGATGGCGCCTAACACGAGATAACACCGCGATGTTTCAAATCTCGAATCTCGTCATATATCATACCCGGCCATATCGCCATACACAACATCACACCAAATATAAGTGGAACCCGGCCCTCGAACGAGGAACTCGGTGAACCATGAACAAGATAACACGGAATACATCATAATGCGCACGACAACGGTAGGCCGGGAGCCGTAGCTAACGATATCATAGTAGGCACGAGCGAGTAGTGAGTAATCATATGCATAAAATCATTATCATAAATCCAAGAGATAAATAAAATAGTCATATTCGAAATCGGAATAATAATTATTACTTTTTGTTTCAAAGTTATCGAATTCACATAAAAGGGCGTCGCGGGACCCACGCACGAGTATAGAGCCACAGGCCGAAGGCGCCTTTATGAAAAACATACTCATTCTATATCATACAAACTCCTCAGAAAGTTTCAAAGCAATCAGCTTTTCAGAAAGTTATGGGCGTTTGAACTTTTGGAATCGCTAAAGAATAAGCTTTTAAAACCAAAAATCAGCTTTCATGACACCTTTACAAATTATGAATTCCAACGATATAAGGATCAATGTTATGGCATATGAGCACAAGAATACCAAGGAAACACATGCGAATCATAGACAAGCTCGGATTGCGAGAATAGAGTTTCCTAGAGGCTCGTATCATAGCCTACTTTAACTAAGGCATGCCAAAGAAAGGTTACTTTACATACCTCAAACGCTCTCCAATATGATCCAACTCAAGCTAAGTCCAAACTATGATTCGGGCTGCCCACGATCTAAAATAAGCCATAAAATGCCAAACATTAGCTAAAGACTTTTGGGCATTAAATTCCAATTTCGCCCTTAATTCTACACAGTCGGGCAAAGCATTTCCCCGTGAATAGGCTACCCCGAGAATTTAACTCGGCCATATCAATCAACAACAACAACAACAACCAACCTAACAACATTAATAATTAATCCGAAAGGTAATACAACAATAATAGCTCTCTTTGCCATCATTTATCAACTTTCATAAATTCAATTCGACGACTTACCTTCAAGCCAAAATCGACGCTTATATGTTCACATACTAACCCGAACCATACCAACAACATTTCAAGACATTCTAAGCAATTCATACAACATTTCCAACAATCCATAAATTTTCCCAAGCTACCCGAAAAGCTTGACCCCTAACCGAGACAGCCCCTCTAACTTTTCTTCATTTTCAAATCATGGTTTGTATCCACAATTTACATTTAACAATGCTATCTCATCAATATACCAATTACATTAAACATACAATAACCTCCAAAAACAGTCCGCAACATTAACAACATCATTTTGAGTCAATAACCATTCATTTCCAACCTAGAATTCATAGCGACGACGACTAAAACATTAAGCGACATTCATTCGTTCATTGTCATATAATGTGACCCATTTCAATCAACACTACACATACACGTATATGGATGATTCCCAATTGTTCTTCACAATTTTTTACAATGATCATAATAAACTAACTAAGCATTAATTCATCAATTCAATATCACACCACACACACACACACCACCTGCTCAAGCACCACAAACCCAACTCATCTCCAACATTCCATATTACATGATTTTCCTCCATTATAAGATACTACAAAATGAATATAACCTTCATAACACAAAAACAAGATCAAATCTTACCTTTTTCTCTTGACTTCCAATAGCCTAGGGTTTCCAAAAAATGAAAAATAATAGGTTGATCGCTCAACTGATCTTCCGCTACTTAGGGACCCCAATATAGTGGGTTTACATCAATGGAATAATTTTGGAAGAGCTAAAAATGGGGGTTGATATTTGGAGTTTGCTAATCAGAGCTTGATGGAGGAGTCTTCAACTTTATTTTTTTCTAAGTGTTAAGTGTGTGGTGAATGAATGGAAGACTAAGTGTTCATCTTTTATCCCTTAAATGGAGTGTACAATTATCTTGGCCCACATTAATGAGTTGGATCACTTAAAAGATGACACAAATTTGTGTGGGGTCCCTCTCCCACTATACACGGCCAAGATGGAATTGTGGATGATTTTCATCTTCCAATTTTTATGACTTTTGGTCCCAAATTTTCCTAATTGTTCCAATAAATTCATGCACAACTTATATCTCAAAATAGAATCGAAGGTCAAAATCGACTTTGTATCCCGAAATAGTTTTGTCCTTAATTTATCATAATTAAATCCGGATTGTTCCAATGTACAAAAATACGGGTTCTAACAGAGTCGAAGGTTTATCCCGATACCGATTGTAAGATAAGGGAGGAGAAGGCAAGGTAAAGCATGAAGACTAGTGAGACGACGCTAAGGTATTTCTTGGGCTAATGCATATTCTTATAAAGATTGCAATGGGGCGCGTGATAGGAGAACTAAGAGCAAAATCTAAGTAAAGAGGCGATAGAGGAGTTCGAATTAAAGATAAAGAAATAACACGAGATAATGTGCCTAGAGTGTTACAAGTTGGGTTAAGGGAATTATGAAATGGTTTAAGCAAGACGATCAGAACTAGCTGGTTACTAGGAGATAGTGAATTTATATGTCAAATCAAAGAAAATAATTCTTTCAGAATTATACAAGTTAATGATAGACAGAGCACAAAGCAACTATGTAAAGTTATTATATGAGGGAACTCCAGCGCTACTCAGTAGCCAACTCTAAGGATTGAGATTAAGAGCTAAAAAGTAGAGTGACAGTTAAAGTCCTTTAAAGAAGTCGAGAACTGATACATGAGGCTGAAGATTCCAGAATATGGACTTCATCACAGGCTTACCTCGCACTCCATGGAAGTATGACTCTATATGGGTTATTGTGGATAGACTGACAAAATCAGCCCATTTTCTTCCAGTCAGAACTACTTATTCAGCTGAGGACTATGCGAAGTTACATATCAAGGAGATAGTAAGGCTTCACGGGGTTCCCACATCTATTATATCAGACAGAGGAGCTCAGTTTACAGCTAACTTCTGGAGGTTATTCCAGAAGGGATTGGGGACACAAGTGAGTCTTAGCACAGCATTTCACCCTCAGACTGACGGACAGGCCGAGCGTACTATTCAGATGCTAAGAGATATGTTGTAGGCCTATGTTATTAACTTTAGAGGTATCTGGAACGATCATTTGCCACTTATCGAGTTGTCTATAACAATAGCTACCATTCTAGTATCCAGATGACACCGTATGAGTCCTTGTATGGCAGGAAGTGCAGGTCACCTATTGGTTGGTTCGATGTTGGTGAGACTAAGTTAATCGGCCCAGATACGATTCAGCAAGCTATTGATAGGGTAAAGCTTATTCAGGAAAGGTTATTAGCAGCCCAGAGTCGACAGTCATATGCAGTTAATCGACGTCGACACTTAAAGTTTCAGATTGGTGATTGGGTGTTCTTGAAGGTGTCACCCATGAAGGGTGTAATGAGATTCGGCAAGAAAGGGAAGCTTGGCCCGAGGTACATTGGGCCTTATCAGATTATTCGTAGGGTAGGCAAGGTTGCCTATGAGTTGGACCTACCATCTGATTTGGAAGCAGTGCATCCAGTCTTTCATGTGTCAATGCTTCGCAAATGCATTAGTGACCCTTCTAGAGTATCCCCCGTGGATGATGTCCAGGTAACGGAGGAGTAGTCTTACGAGGAGAACCCTATTGCTATACTTGATCGTTAAGTGAGAAAGTTACACACTAAGGATGTGGCTTCCGTCAAAATATTGTGGCAAAATAATAATCGGGAAAAGATGACCTGGGAAGCCGAAGATGAGATGAAGAATAAGTACCCTTACTTGTTTTAATGTTGTAATTTAAATTCCTCGCTTGACTATATTGATTGGTAGATGAGACTACATGTTATAGCAATAAAGGAGACTCCCTCGAAATGTTTGTAAGACCTTATGGGACTAGTTTAACATTCGAGGACGAATGTTCTAAAGGGGGGAAGGATGTTATATCCCGTATTTTCGTACGATTAATTATTCGTAAGCTAATTGGGATAAGTCCAAGGACAAGATTATTTTTGGATATGAGACAAGGACTTTTAATCCTCGATATTAATATGGCACGACTTGCTTGCAAATTTCTATTAGTGTAGAAATATTAGTGGAGATTAGGGATTAATTAACTATGATTAGATTATTAAGTGGGGATTAGAGATTAATTAAGATTAATTAAGATTAAGTAGCACTAAGTGGGCCCCAGTACAACATGGCCAAATCTGATTGGTCCATGCCATAGTGGGACACATGTCATGGTGGCTGGACACATGTCAACATGGTAGGCAGCATATAAATATATATTTGATGACTAATAAGTCATAAATCTTCATCTTCCTGAGAACACATTTGAGAGAGAGAATTAAGAACAACCATGGCTGCTACTGTTCACGACCAGCTCCAAGCTTCGTTAAAAAAAAAAAATTATCAATCCCAAAAGTGTTCTACATGTTGACGGGCGGAGACCTTAGGATTCAAATTGAGGAAGAAGAAGTGGTGCAATTGGTGCAAGAAATTGAAGAACAATGTCCTAACTAATTTGAGGTAAGATTTCTTCCTCTTGTAATGAAATTGGAATTAATAATGTTGTAATGGAGAGATTAAATTGTATTAAGTGGAGTTGGAAGTAAAGAAAATTGTATGATTAGTGTTGGTGTTGAAATGGACAGAATTGGAGTTGTTCAAATTAGATTGGGTTGATTGTTGTTGTTGTTGTTATTATTGCTATGGATTATGTGTTAAAAAGTGAAGGAATTGTATATGTTAATGTTAAGATTCCGTTGGGCCATGTAACCAAAAGTTTCTTTAGTTATAATCGAAAAAAAAAATGGTGGATTAATAAGAGATTAATGTTGACGTTATTGTTGTCATTGACTATATGCTGAAAGTGAAGGGATATGATTCACAAATTTGGATAAAAGAAGCATATAAGATATCGTATATGAAGCGTATGTGGTTTGCTTGGTATGTTCTTAGGTGTTCTTAGGTGTTCGTAAGATTAAACAACGTTATGTTAATAAAACTGTTTTGGGGCGTGTTGTTATTCTTGTTGAATTGGAGGATTAAGTATAGTTAAGACCTTGCATCGTGTTGTTGTAATGGTTGGACTGTTATAAGGTCATTTCGATGAAGTGTTATGACTATAGATTATTAAGAATAACTTGAATAGGTCGTAGTCGTTATGTTAACGATTATTGAAGTTCCAAATCCGCCAAAATCTCTGATTTGGAATGTTATGCGGGCTGTTCGGAGTATTCTTGAATCTTGTTTTGGCTAGTCTTGATATAGTACTTGAACGTGTAGTTGTTGATGTTAACTTGATCGTTTTATAATTGGCTTGAATGAAAGGGAAATGAACAATATAGGAGAAATGCCGCCCAATTTTCTAGAAATAAGCTACTAACATCGAAATACGTTTTAAACCTTTCCGTTGCTTAACTATAGTTCTTGAAGTCTTAATATAGGTTGAGGTACTTCGGGCAGCGTATACGTATTGTATCGCGGATAAGCGTTGAAGGTATGTCAAATACAATCCGAAAGCATTTCTTTTGGCATGTCTTAGATATAATACGTATGATATGAGCTTTGGGGTAATTCTATTGATAAGTTTCGAGTGTGATTCATGATTCTTATTCACTTCTTGATGTTAGAACTCTTAAGGTAATTGAGCTATTACCTCTCAAGTCTTCTATACGTTGGATAGTCGTCGGTATGTATAAGCTCCTATTCTTAGAGACTCTACGATGGCTAATGTCCTTGTTATATCCCGCATTTTTGTGCGTTCGGATAACTCAAGGTACTTGCGGGAAGATAATAAGCGAGGTCATATTTTATTTTGTTGAAGCATAAAAGTCGTTTATGAAAACCTTGAAGTGGAAATAATAAGAAAGGCTAGGGGTAAAGAGGTAAATTCGCGAAATGACCCGTGAAAATATGGGGAGAGCTTAAGGGGCAAATTTGGAATTTTGGAAAAAATTTATTTTTCATGGGTTGCAGAGAAAAAGGCTTGGGCCTAAAATTAATGAATTGGTTGGGCCAAGTGATCATCCAAGTGGTGTGGGGTTAAGCCCACAAAAGCTTAATGAATAAGCTTAAAAGAAGATAAGACTAAGTCTTCATGAATTGTCACAATTTCTCTAGAAATTTCATGAGACTAAGAACAAAAGAAAGAAGGAGAAAGGGAGATATGGCCATACGGCCTTTGTGAAAAAAAAAAAAAGAAAAGAAAAACCGTAGAAAAAAAAAAGAAGGGAGAAGGAAGAGAGGAAGTTCTCAACGTGTGCTTCATATCCAAACCACTCCTTGGAGGGTTCTTGACATAGTAAGCTATTGGAACCAAGGGAAAACACAATCTTGGAAAGTCTTCCATTATAGCTAAGTGAAGAATTCAAGCAAAAAGGTAAGAATTCATTCCTCTTTTATATGTTGTGGACGTGTAAACATGTTGAGGTGTATGAAAATGGATGAAATTCATATGGTGGAAATATGTAGGTGTGTGGCCGTGACCTTCAAAGGCAATCCGTGTGTGTGTATGTGTTGTGTGTGTTGTATTGTGTTGGTTGTTGTTGTGAAGTGTAGAAACTATGAAAATTCATGAAAATATGGAAGTTTGCATGTCAAGTGTGTATGCTTGAAGGTGGCCGTGGGTGTGCTTGTATATATGTAAAGTGTGTTGAATCTTATGTGGTGTTTTAGTTGTGGTTGTGATAGAAATTACATTGGCCATGGAAGTTGAAAGAATTTGGTTGGAATCGAAAATACATGCCATGGCCGTGGGCTATGTTGATGTTGGAATGGAAATGAATTAATGTTGTTTAATATGTTAGTTGTGTTGTGGTGATCTTTGCAATGTAAATGGAAGTAAAATGATATAATTTTGCATCGATTTGGAAGTGTTGAATGAGTTGAAGTATTATATTGGAAGGAAGGTTAATGGTGTTATGATGTGTTTTGTTGAAATTTTAATGTAATTGTTGGCTATTGTGTTGTTAGTTTGGCGGGTTGAATTCCGGATTGTTGTTGTCGATGAATTCGCCAAGTTGAACTTGGTGGGATGGTATATTAGCGGGGGAAGTCTTTGCCCGAAATTTCGGTAGACGCATAGCCACTTTGAATCTTAACTTGTAGATTCTTGAATTGACAATTGGTAAACTTGACCAATTTGTAGATTTTGCGAGATTCGGACGGAGATTTGGAGCGTGCAAGAGACGAAAAAGGTATGTAAGGTTTCCCCTTCCTTTCTTGGCATGTCTTAGACATATAGGCTGGATTTCGCGCCTCGGGGACTTTCTAACTCTAGAAACCCGCGATTGAAAATAGTTACTATTCATTCGGTAGAATTGAACTAGAGCGTGCGGAATGTTGGAAAAAGCCTCCCAAACCTCTAGAACTTGCATAAATAGGACCCGTTTACCCTAAAGCTCTCATAAGTAATGTCATGACACGTACTATACGTAAATTGTGTATGCCGCCTCATTTGACCCGAGGTGGGCCCAATATTCCCGGATTTTCCCTATTGCTCCGGTTGACTCATTTTGGAGTAGAGTCAAAGGAAACTTGTGATCCTTGTTTCGATTATCAAACGACAAGTTGTGGCTTGTCTTAATAGAAATATGTCTATGATGACCATGATAACGATGATGCTAAGGAAGAGAATATGTCCACGATAAGTAAGACATAAATGGTTCCATATTTGAGAATCCTAAGCTAAGAACCACTGTATGAATGTGAACGTATTAAATTAACTTTTGTGACATCCATAATTCCACCTATGTTTCCTTCAACACTATTCCTTGTTGATAGTTTCACCTTATCGTACTCGTTCCTTCAAGGTGAGACGAAGCGACCACGATTGTGCCATAGTGTAATCGGAGGTTTCCGACCTTACGTCACTCCGATAAAGTTATAGCTTTTACTTGGGCTCTTATGCATGCTTAAGTTAAGGCAGTTATACCGTGCCTATACGGCCGGGCATGTCACCGCTACGGCGGCAGCCATTGGATGATTATACCGCGCCTAGATGGCCGGGCATGTCACCGCTTATGCGGACTGCGATGTATATACTGGTCCTAGAGGGCCGGGCACGACCACCACTAGTGGGCGGCACGAGACAATTACCCGGACGCGGGAGGCCGGACGCGGGCTAACGATGTTATGTGACTCAGACGGGCTATGATGCCTTATGCAATGTAGACAGAGTATGTATGTATGTATGTAAAGATAAAGGTAAGCATGCATGATTCCGCCCTCAAGGGCAGACAGCTACAGCCATGTTTTTATGTGCATCTTTAGTATTGTTTCTTTAGATTCTTTGTTCTTATTCCGTTCTTTGTTATCGTGCTATGATTTATGCCTTACATACTCGGTACATTATCGTGCGCGTCCCTTCTTGTGGTATTTGCGTTTCATGCCGCGCGGGTCGGCGAACAGGCGGACTTGATCGTTAGAGCTCTACCAGCCGTACACGACAGCGCTCCAGTTGTTCCGGAGCCTAATTTCTGTGGTACTCTTTTGTATATATTTTCGGGCACGACAGTACTCGGCCCTTTTTATGTATAAGTGTATTATGTCTAGAGGCTCGTAGACAGATATGTTCAGTCAGTTATGTACAGTTAAATATGTGATATTTTGGCATCTTAATGCCGTTGTGAAAGCGATAGCAAAGCTAGCTAGTTTATGTTCATAATGGCGGCTACGTGTTAATGTTCGGTTTGAAAAAAAAATATGCCTTGTTTGCACGACTTGCTAAGAGGTACAGGTAAGACGGTAGGTAAGGGGTGCTCGGTACAAGTATCGGGTACTCGTCACGGCCCCTAGACGGGTCGTGACAGTCCTTGACTTCCATAAGCTATTTCATATTATCTTGATACGTGTCTATGATTCCTGAGGCTCTATTTGATAGAGTCCATAGTGACATTCGGAGGGTACGTAACATGACTATCGCCTTTGATACTCGAGTGTTAGTTTATTCTACTTATTCTATTGAGTCTTAGATGATGATTTAGTTTGCATATAGTTGCTCATGATATTCTACTCATGCATCTTTGTTATTGTATCATTCGAGTGCGGTAGGGTATGTTTTGGTGCGCGGTTTCTTGCATTGTTCACGAGTCCCTCACTAGAGGGCCGGGTACGGTATATATATATGATGATATGATGATATGATGACTTGATGATATGATGATGTGATGATGGCACCGGGTACCAGGATGGGTCAGACATGGTATACATGTATACGACTTATTCACCGAGTCCATAATGGGCCGGATATGATATATGACATAACTATGCATGATTTTCATTCCATAAGGCACAGGTACAGTGATTTCATGATTGTCATACTTGGCTCCTGTGATCCCTATTTCAGTATGATCTTTCTTATTGCATTCCGTGCTTTACATACTCAGTACATATCTCGTACTGACCCCCTTTCTTCGGGGGCTGCGTTTCATGCCCGCAGGTACATATACTCGATTTGGTGATTCTCCAGCTTAGGACTTCTACTCAGCTGTCTTGGAGTTCTCTATTGTTCCGGAGCCTAGACTTTTGGTACAGATCTTTTGATGTATATTTATGTTTATCCAGGGGTACGGCGGGGCCCTGTCCCGTCATATTTCACTATTGATACTCTTAGAGGTCTGTAGACATATGTGTAGGTTGTATATAGATATTGTTCAGCTGTGTTAATATGACTTATGTTGGGATGTTCCCGTACGTAGTGGCAGCCTTGTCGGCTTGCGTATATATTTTGGTATGTTGTTTATAGTGGCAGCCTTGTCAGCTTGCGTATATATTTTGGGATGTTCCCGTATGTAGTGGCAGCCTTGTCAGCTTGCGTATTATGTCATGCTTAATTGATTTACTGTGACTCCTCAGGAAATTAGCTTATTATGATATACAACATTCTGACATAATGTCTTGTTTTTGCAAGTTACCACATTGTCTGTAGTTTCAGTCTATTATATCTAACAGGTATGTTTACGAGTATCCAGCTCGGGCTCTAGTTACGGCCCATGGGGTTAGGTCGTGACAGAAGTGGTATCAGAACAGTTCATCCTCGGAGTGTCTACAGACCGTGTCTAGTAGAGTTTTGTTTATCGGTGTGTTGTGCACCACATCTATAAACAGGAAGCTACCGTACATTTAGGATGTTACCTTTCTTTCATATCTAAGATCGTGCGATAGAGCCAAGCCATAGGAAATGAGATTCCTTATACTAACCCCTGATTTCGGCAGAAGAAAGGCATCGACAGAAGAAAATGACTGATGATATTGGAAGTTACAAAGTACACAGGTAAGCAACGGTACGAAAGATGTATGTCGGGCAAGGTATTTGAAGTATTATTGAAAGGTAAAGTTGAAGATTGAAAGGAAAGTAAACGGGAAAGTGTGAGATTGCAATTTGAGTTGGACATACGAGGTAAGTTCATCATTTTCATCTTGTTGTTGATATTGGGAGCCCCGTGTGTGTTTGTGACATGGTATGATATATATATATATATGTTAGCCCTGTGAGGCATTGTTGGTATTTCCTGCGTGCAGGTTTTGAGGTAGTAAGAAACACAGAGGAAACTCTGCCAAAATTTTCCTAGAAATAAAAAGAGAATGAGATATATGTTTGTAATATGTCTTGAAAGGTCGTGTCAATAGTAAGGATAGGATTTGACTAAGTTACGAGTACGACTGACCTCGAAAAATAAGTTAGCTGCTGGATTTGTGGTAATAGCAATTAGGAGGTCGATATCGATTTGGGAAAAAAAGATTTTGAAAGGGCTTGTGATACTAAGAGATGATTTAGAAAAGGCTGGCAAATCTTGATAGAGTGTTATATTAAGGTACCGACTGAATTGATAAGCAGGGATAAATTATGACGATTTTATAGTTAAAAGAAGTAATAGTATGATTAAGACAAAAGTACAGAGGAAAAAGAATTGTGATGGATGTGAATGTATTGATAAGACAGCTTGTGAGGTATTAAAGGATAAGATTGACTAGGAAGGGTAAAAGGTTAAGTATGCTTACTCCACAGGGTGTAATTAACCCATAATAAGAATCGTGAATAAGGTTAAGAAGTGTTACACTATGGGATCGAATACGAACAGGATATGATGTGAATATAATGAGGATTGTTATGAAAATAAGTAAAGCCTAGTGAGGAAGTGACTAAAAGATATGACGTGATCTATGTCATTAAAGTATAAAGGCGAGCTATAGAACGAATAAGAAAGACTTATAAAGTTCTTCTATAGGGAAAGTTCAGAATAAAGACTATGTGATAACGGAAATGATAGCGAGTACAAGAAAAAGAAAGAGTAATTGAAAGAAGGAAATAAGAAGAAAGCGAGATAACAGTGTAGCAATAGGTCATGACATGTGTAGCCGAGGACACAAGTACTATAAGTGACGGAACTGTGAAAGACCAAGTTGTAGAAAGGTGAGCAACGAGGTAGAATGAGTGCTAAGAAATGATTGGTATGGTAAGAACAAACAGGGATGAACGGAATACATTTTGAAAATGAGAAAGGGGTTATGTAGAATTGATGTTTTTCGAAGGATACAGAGGTAGCATAAGATTCCTCGTGCGCAAAAAAAAAAAAAGAGATGGACATAGATTGGAGAAATGGTAAGGGAATTCTAAAGGAAGCACCGAAGATAGACGTAATTAATTGAGTACGAGTATAGAACGAAAGGGAGATATATAGTTATGAGCTTAAAGGTATAGTACAACGATAGGGTTATAAACTAAGATTGTCATTTAGATGAACTCGATATGATTTTAAGTAAGCTAGAAGTCGGTAAAGGGTACACAATAAGGGTAAAAGAGCATAAGACATAAAGGAGTACTGCGTGTGTACGACTTCACCTCAGAAATAGTGGAATCCTTAAAGGACAAAGACGGTAGGCTTGAGGAGCAAATGATGTATTGTAAACTTATTAAAGGAAACAGATGACATAGGTTGGGATAAAGATAATGCTACAAGAGGACTTTGGACACTTATCATCAGAATATAGGTGCTACCTAATTGAGATTGGAACGACTACAAGTACTAGTTAATTATTGATTGGAGTGAGTGGAATGTGGCCTTGGATGAGTTGCTACATTGGTCGCATTACTCGAGTTCAAATTATCAGATGAGATTTTGTACTATATATAGAAAGGTTCTCGTCGCTTCGTGATTTTGTTAAATGTTTCGTACGTGGATAATCAAAGTTATAGATTATAAGGAAAAGACATGGATATGGTACAGTACCAAGTGAATTGGAAAAAGGGATCGAATGAATTTGAGATTGGAAATGGGGACATAGAGCAGAATATAGACGGATAATTGTATAAGTACGCCCTTAAGGGGGAAGCGGGTAAGAGAAATGCAAGTATAAGATGGGAACAATTGACACTGCAATATATTTGATATGGATGCTTAAACTTCAAGTGAGATCCTTTGCTGAAACAGGTTAGTAAGATCTGAAAGTAAGCAATAAATGGACAGAAGTCAGGAGGGTATTTGAGATAGTGTTGAAATTTTTTGTGTAAAGATCTTGAATAATATGACATTAGAAAGTGGGTGCTTGTAAGAAAGGAAAGAATACGATAAGAGAGTGGTAACGAGTAACTTAAGAGATATTGTGAAAGATAGTAATGCTATGCTGGATTAGAGGCTAAGATGTTGGAAATAGAGTTGTTCGCTAATGATATTGCGACTTATAAGTAGCAAAGGAGAAGGAATAGAAAATCTCCTATAGTAGGAAGTGAGAAAATCAAAGGGTGAATAAAGAAAGGGAAAGGAGTATGGCAAGATAGGCTACGAGCGTGTTATAGCCCGTATTTCGTGTGCTCGGATATTGCGAGACAATGGTGAGAAGTTAAGGACAAGACTATGATCTAAAATTATTTTAATGCATTAGTAGGTTATGAGCATTATTTATGGATGTTGGTAGTATGGAAATAATGAGAAAGGTTAAGGGTAAAAAGGAAAATTCGGAAAAGGGTTCATGGAAAATATTGCGGAGGACTAAGGGTAAAATGGGAATTTTACAAAGTTCCGGAAAAATTCATGAAGAGGCCATGTTGGCCGTGTACTATATGCCCTTATTTTTAATCAATGAGGGGCTAAGTGTAGATTATAAAAAATGCATGGGCCAAAGCTTGTCTTGGAAGACAAGTGGTCATCTTTGACCACTTTGGAGAATTCAAGAAAAAGAAAAGAAAAATCAAGAAAAAAGAGGAAAACTCTAGAGAAATAAAGAAAGGGGATCATGTGTCCATATTCTTAGCTTGAGGGACCAAATTGTAAATATGGAAAGAATGTGGAAGACAAGTATATATAGGAGGTCATCTTTTAATTCAAGAAAGAAAGAACAAAAAAAAAAAAAAAAGAGAAGATGAGAGAATATAGGGGGTTCGGCCATAGCTCCAAATTTGGCCATGGAAAATTGATGAAGAAAAATTATTTTCTCCTAGTCTTCCTACCTAATGGAAGGTCCTCTACAACATGGAATGGTTGTTAGAACAAGAAAATCATTCATTCTTGCAAGTGGAAATTCTAGCCAAGGTGAAGAAGCAAGTGGAAGAAGGTAAGAACTAATCTTTCTTTATGTATTATGGATGGTTGAGCATGTTGTAGTATGTGGGAATGCATGGAATTCATGAAATACATAGGTGTTTTGGGTTGGCCGAATGCATGGGTTATGGTGTAGGAAAGATGAAATGATTTCTATTTAGTAGTTTGATTGTTATGTTGTGAATTCCATAATGTAAAATGGGTGAAAAATCATGAAAATATGGAAATTGTGGAAGTGGCCGTGAATGCTTGGTGTTGGCCGTGTGCATGCGTGTTGTTGCATGTAAGGATGATAAACTAATTTTATGAAGCATGTTGGTTGTTGTAATGTATAGAAACGGATGAAAATTTATGAGAATATACATGTTGTGGTTGTAGCCGAAAATAGGGATGATGTTGTGAGATGTGACAAATTGAATTTATGTAGCATTTTGATTGTTGTTGGGTTGTGGATTTTATGTTGTTAATAAAAGCTTAATGATCTTAGAAAAATTATGGTAGTTGGAGGCTTGTGGTTGAAGTTTATGTAAATTGAATATTATGTTTTTATATGAATGAAAGACAATGATATTAGTAAGGTGTTGTTGGAATATGTATTATAAGATTATTATTGGTTTCATTGGAGTTGGAAGGTTTTGAAGGAAGAAGTATATTCATTGAGTTATTATAACGTAGCTTGGATTGAATACGGAAATTGTTAGCATGGTTGTTGACTTTATGTTGATGGTTTGGCCGGGTTGTATTCCCGGGATTGTTGTTGGTTGAAATTGGCCAAGTTGAACTTGGTGGTATGGTGTATTTACAGGGGAAATGCTGCCGGAATTTCGGTAGCCAAGTGTCATTTTAAGAATCCAATTCTGAATGCGCTAATCAATGCTTGGTAAACATGACCAAATTGTAGATTTTGGCGGATTTGCAACTTGAATTTGGAGTAGCAGAAGGAGCGGAAAGAGGTATGTAAGACTTCACTTTCCTTCTTTGGCATGTCTTAGACGTAGTAGGCTTGAATACGGGCCTCGGGGACAATTCCTTTCCTAGGAATCCGAGATTGAAATTAGTTACTATTCATTCAGTAAGATTGAAGTAAATGTTCATGAATGGTTGAAAGAAAGGTCCAAACACTTAGACCTTGCATGATTAGGACCCGATTACCCTAAAACTTCCATAAGTATTGTCATGAAACGTATTATACGTAAATTGTGTACGCCACCTCATTTGATCCGAGGTGGGCCCACTATTCCCGAATTCCCTCCTATTGTCCCACTAGGCTTATTTCCGCACTATAGTCAGTGAAGGTTTTTGGTTATCATTCCGACCATAAAATAATAGTTGTTTTAACTAAACCCTTGACCCCAAGACATGATTTCCCCTCACTAAAAGTTTACAAATGTTCTTTTAAAACAAAATCCCTTTTTCTTCAAAGACCAAGTTTCACAATCTTGAAAGTCCTAATGGCTAAAACGACGACTATGATTCTATGATGATAAAGATAATGCTAGCTATGAGAAGAAGTCTATGATGAGAATGCCAAGGATATGATCCTATTACGAATATGACGGTATGAAATGTTAAGCCATTTACGAATAATGACTATTTTCAAAGGTTTTAAAATAAACAAAATGATGCCTTATGATTCCGTATATGTTATTCCATGAAGTTACTCTCCATTGATAGTCTCGCCTTAAAATACTTGTTCCTCCAAGGTGAGACAAAGCGACCACGGTTATTCCATAATGCAAATCGGAGGTTTCCGACCTTACGTCACTCCGATAAAGTTATAGCTTTTGATTGGGCTCCAATGCACGGCGATAATGGATGTAATGCGGCCTAGAAGAGCCAGGCACGACCGCCACTACGATAGGTGTTGTGGTCTGCATATAATTTAACCGGCCTAGAGAGCCGGGCACGACCGCCACTACGGCAGGCGTAGTGGACTACAAATAACTATACCGGCCTAGAGGGCCGGGCACGACCACCACTAGTGGGCGGCACGATATAATTACCCCGGACGCGGGAGGCCCGGACGCGGGCTAATAATATTATGTAATGCAGGCAGGTTATGGATGTATGTGTTAAGGTAAAAGTGAGCGTGCATAATTCCGCCTCGAGAGGCGGAGTCTGATCAAATTCTTTTCCTCTTATTTCCCGTATGTCTTCTTATTATATCTTGTCCGTATCCTTCTATTTTATTATGTTATTATTTATGTCTTACATACTCAGTACATTGCTCGTACCGACCCCCTCTTCTTCGGGGGCCGCGTTCATGCGCGCGGGTACACCCGGTACGGATAGAAACTCGTGATAGAAGATGTTCCAGCAAGTTGGCAAACTCCATTTGTCCGGAGTGTCGCCGAGTCGCCGTTATGCCAGGATGCCTTGTTTGAAGTTAGAGACTGCGACGTGAGTCGTGGGTTTCGGAAGTCAATATTTGTATTATAACACTAGTTTATACAGTTACATATTTTATGTGATTTAAAAGAAATAAAAGAATGTTTTAGTAGTCTTATTATATGTGCTGGATTTAGAGGTTCAAAAAAAAAAAAAAAAAATTTAAGTACGTGGTAAGGGTCAGCGGGTTCGCTCGGCTCCGGTTACGGGGTCGGGTGCCCATCACACCCTGATCAAGATTAGGGTGTGACAAAAAGGTTGAATCAACTCGGGTTCTATCCCAAACTTGCCGGCAACAAATGGAGTAACATATGATAACGTGGAACCTGGCTCAATCAGTGCATATACATCATAGGAGGAAACTGATAATATACCTGTAACAACATCACAAGATGACTCACGATCCTGTCTACCAACCAATGCATAAATGCGGTTCTGAGGACCACTCGAGCTAGACGCTCCACTCCTTCCTTTACTACGTCCTGCTGGTGTCTAAGAACTTAGCCCTGAAGGGCACACTGCAGAAGAAGAACCAGCTACGAACCCGATGGGCTGAACCATACCCACTCTCTCTCATCGGGCATTGGCATATCTTATGACCTGGTTGGCCATAAGCATCTGATCCTGGGCCGTACACCGGCCCCGCACGTAACTTGCCATACCGGGCACACCGTGGGCAAAGGTGGTCTCATCCGTCCCGACCGGCCTCATGCCGAGAGCCCGAAGCTCTAGAACTCTGACCCGCTCCGAAATAAGAAGATCGATCAAATCTCAGACCTGAAAACTGCGGAGGTGCACTCCCTGCTGAATGGAATGGATACCGGGATCCTCTGAACTCACCCCCGATATCTAAAGATCTAGCCCTCTTACCATGGCCCCAGTCATGCTCACGCTCTGTCCTCCGCCGACGCTTACGATCTTCCGTATTCGTGCATAAGTATGTGCATACGGAAATATCCATGGCTGGCCGTAACGTTGTACCGTCATACACTCATCAATCAAATGATCCTAAACCACCACAAAACGATGAACTCGATCATCCATCTCGCCCACCATAGCCGGGGCACATCCGGCCAAGGAGTCGAAGTATACACCGTACTCCCGAACACTCATGCTACCCCGCTCAATGCGCAACTCCACTCGCTCGCCCATCGGACTTCGTGGTAAATAATGGCAAATAATAGCATCCGAAAACTCTCGCTAAGCGGCTGGAAGGGCATTCTCTCCTCTAGATAGCTCCCATGTCTGATACCATTGTACTGCAATATCTCAGAGCCTATATGAAGCTAACTCCACTGACACGACCTCATCCGCGTACATAACCCTCAAGGTCCTTTGCATACCATCAATGAAATCACGGGGGTCTATATTTTGCTTCAACACAAAAAAATCTGGAGGATCTAATCCGAGAAGAGTCTTAACCCCTCGAATCCAGGCCCTGTCCGCCCGATCAACACCAACTCCTCGCCGCCCGAGCTCCGAGCGGCTACCAATCCGGTCAATAATCGTATAGCAACCCGCACATCCCGGCTCTCGATGTATCCGGGCCGAGGAACCGGGCAGGCCGGAGGCGGGTACGTGATGTCCGAGACGGGCTCTCGCCTCGAAACCTCATTCCGAGCCCTAGCAGCTCCCCACCGAGTACGGCTAGTGCCCTACCGGGTCACTCCCCTTGCCCTTCTCCGGGCGCCGTAGCTTCACGGGATATCGCTGAAATCAGAACAAATCATTAGAAGGCAAACTCTTAACACATGGCTTTATCGCACAATCTAAGAGTGAAAGAATGACATCATCCTAAACGTCCTGTAGCCTCCTGTTTATAAGCGTGGTGCACAACACACACATAAGCAAGACTCTACTAGACACGGTTTGTAGAAAACCCTAAGACGGAACTGCTCAGATACCACTTCTGTCACGATCCAAATCGATGAGCCGTCATGAGTGCCTGATCCCTAGTGACTAAAAACCCCTATACTCGTACATGGAGAACACTGAATAACAAAGGCCCACAAATCACACAATCTGAGCTACACTGACTCATAGAAGGATGGCATCATGAACTATATATATATATATATATATATATATATATATATATATTTGCCGAAAAGAACAAGGTGTTGTAAGCCGACTAGGCCGCTACATTTGCCGTACACAAAAGAATAGGGAACCGATAAGGGTACATCATCCCCTCACAAATACACAACCTGCCTACGCACCTCTACTGGAGTATAAAAGCTATAGAAAGGACTCGGATAGGGCCCCGTCGTACCCATATGCATATACATCTCAAAAAATGACATACCAAAATAAACCCACTTCCGATCAAGTGGAGCGCACTAACCACCACCGAGGGAGATTTACCGAGCCGGGATCGCTTTATCCGTTCACTCCCGATCCCGCGTGGCATAAACGCCAGCCCTGCTAACAGGGGAGTCGGTGACAAGATAATGTACCGAGTATGTAAGGCAAAAGAGTAAAGTAACATATACATAAGAATCATGAAAGGAATCTGAAACTCAAAGATCAAACTGACCAACCGAATACATCTGTATGACTGAATACCTATAAGCATCTGAATAACTCCGTATAACGGAAAGTGCTTCCCGAGGTGTACGCATGTTCTCTATGAAAATCATGTATATACATGTAGGTCATAGTGGCCGAGGAACGCCCCAATCCATATCTCATAACCCTTCGGCCTCTCTGCGACTATCATCAGCATCATAATATACATTGCTGCAGAACGTGCAGCCCGATCCATATCTCATCATCACTGTGCACCGCCCGACTGAAAGTGTAATGCGTATATAACGCCTATCTTTCCCACACCCCATATACATATAATATATGCGTATATAAGGCCTTCTGGCCACGGGTTAATATGCATATGAATATATAAATGCAATGCATGAATAAACTGAATACATAGAACTCTCGGAGTGACATAAGGTCGTACTACCTCCGATAGACATCTTTTGATCTAATATCATCGATATAAGAACTTTCAAGACCCATGAATAGAAGGAACAATCATAAAAAGGGTGTGAACATCAATGACTGAAGTACTCCTAGTGCTTTTAAGAGTAGAGTAATATGGAAGCTCGTTTACTCGCTTGTTTGTTCATATCATAAGATCATGCCAAAAATGAAAGAAGGTTAGCCTTAACATACCTTAACGTCTCCTTAATCACTTAACGTTCTCCTTCCAAGTTTGCAAAGTCTACATCCAAGAGGATTTACACTAAAGTTAGGTCTAGAAAACACTACTTAAGTTCCAACTAGCGAAATTAATGAATTAACGAAATTTGGGCAGCGTTTCCCCTATTTTATCGACTTCCATTATATCATAAAATAGCTACCAATCAACTATGACATTATCATCAATTCCATAATCAAAAGACTTCATTTAATGCCCAAAATTCCTTTCCATAATCAACACCCAACAACAATTTCAGCACAACTCTATATACACTTGTATATCACACTTCCTCATCATCATTACTATTATTCATAGCAAGATTATACCCAAAGTACTCCAACAATTACAGCTCAAGTTAATCTACTACTACTAATATCATCAAATCAACATTTGAACTTCCTTTTCCACTTTCTTTCCTCAAACAAGTTGTTTACTACCAAATATTCTCAATAAGATAAAAATTCTTGTAGTGCTAAAGTTGGAGACTTCACCCTAATGGAATAATTGGATCCAAGGCTTGTTCTCAAGTGATAAAAGGTTAGTTTCCATGTCTATCTTCGTATTATTGAGAATATTTGGTTATAATCACCTTGTTTGAGGAAAGGAAGTGAAAAGGGAAGTTCAAATGTGGATTTGATGATATTAAGAGCAATAGATTAACTTGAGTTGTAATTGTTGGAGTACTTTGGGTATAATCTTGCTATGAATGGTAGTAATGATGACGAGGAAGTGTGATATACGAGTGTATATAGAGTTGTGTTGAAATGTTGTTGGATGTTGATTATGAAAAGGAATTTTGGGCATTAAATGAAGTCTTTTGATTATGGAATTGATGATAATGTCATTGTTGATTGGGAGCTATTTTACGATATAGTGGAAGTCGATAAAATAGGGGAAATCGCCAAATTCTGTTATTTCGTTAATTACACTAGTTGGAACTTAAGTAGTGTTTTCTAGACCTAACCTTAGTGTAATTCCTCTTAAATGTAGACTTCGCGAACTTGGAAGGAGAATGCTTAATGATTAAGCAGACGTTAAGGTATGTTATGGCTATTCCTTCTTCATTTTTGTCATGATCTTATGATATGAACCAACAAACGAGTAAATGAGCTTCCATATTGCTCTACTCTTAGAAGCACTAGGAGTATTTCGGTCCCATGATGTTCTGTACCCCATTTATGCTTGTCCATTTTCATGGGTCCGAGCTTCTATGTATTGATCTATTAATGCATTCTATTCATTATATATATATATATATATATATATATTATATATATATATATATATATATGTATATTGACCCGTGACACGAAGGCGTTATATACACGTATATTATATGTATATGGGGTATGGGGAAAGGGATAGACGTTATATAAACAATACCACCTGATCAGCTGGTGCACTATGATGATGATATATAGATCGGGCCGTACTTCCACGGAATTTATATATGATATATAGATCGGGCTGTACGTTTCTCGGTACTATCAGTATATTATAACCTATGCATATCATACGCCCTTCGAGGCACTTTCATGTTATATAGATGTTTCCAGATGATCAGTCATAGATGCATTCAGATATCGTGGTCTCTCTCATGCTTAGATGTCTTTCATGAATCTTATGTATTTGATGTTCTTATGCCTTACATACTCGGTACATTTTTCGTACGGCTCACATTGCTCGGGGGGGAGGGGGGGGCCGCGTTCAAGCCCGCGAGTGTTCGAGGTAGACGGATAGGCGGTCCCGGCTCGGTAGGACCTTTATCCGGCGGTAGTCGGTGCGCTCCACTTGATCCGGAGCTACGCTCATTTTGGTATGCCATTCTTTTGAGATGTATATGCATGGGTATGATGAGGCCCCGTCCCGTCCTTTCTACGGCCTTTGTACTCCGGAGAGCACGTAGGACGGTTGTATGTATTTGACAGATGATGTAGCCTGGTCGGCTCCTATTCTTATGTGTACAGCATATGTAGCGGCCTAGTCAACTTGCACTATTCTTTCAACCTATATATATGTACAGATTGTACAGAGTTCAGGATGTCATCCTTTCATATGTCAGTATAGTTCAGATTGTGTGAATTGTGGGCCTTTGTTATTCAGTGTTATCCAAGTACTAGTATAGGGGTGTTTGAACACTAGAGATTAGGCACTCGTAACGGTTCATCGGTTTTGGTCATGACAGAAGTGGTATCAGAGCAATTCTGTCCTACGGTTGTCCACAGACCGTGTCTAGTAGAGTCTTGTTTTATGGGTATGTTGTGCACCACACTTATAAATAGGAGGCTGTGGGTCATTTAGGATGTTGGCACTCTTTCTCTCTTAGATGGTGCGATAGAGCCGTGTAGTAAGAGTTCACTTTTAATAATTTATTCTGATTTCAGCGATGCCTCGCAAGAAAGCCACAGCTGCCTAGAAGGGCAAAGGAGCGGCCGGTGAGGCCACTAGCCATACTCAGCAAGCTACTAGGGCTCGGGTGAGTTTCAGAGTGAGAGCCCATCTCAGACATCACATACCTCGCCTCCAGCACCTTCTCCAGTGCCCCCAGTTCCTTAGTCAGATGCATCGGGCCAGGATATGCGGGATGCTATATAGTTATTGGTTAGATTGGTAGCCGCTCAGGCTCAACGGCAGGGAGTTGGTGTTGATCAAGTAGACCGGGCTGGTAGTTCGAGGGTTAAGACTTTCCTCGGGTTACATCCTTCAGAGTTTTCTGTGTTGAAGAAAAATATGGACCCCTAGGATTTCATTAATGGTATGCAGAGGACCTTGAGGGTTATGTACGCGGATGAGTTGAGTCAGTGGAGTTAGCTTCGTATAGGCTCCGTGATATTGCAGTACAGTGGTATCAGACATGGGAGCTATCTAGGGGAGAGAATGCCCCTCCAGCTATTTGGCGAGAGTTTTCAGATGCTTTTATTCGCCATTATTTACCAACAGAAGTCCGACAGGCCCGAGCAGATAAGTTTTTGCATATTGAGCAAGGCAGTACGAGTGTTCAGGAGTATTATGTGTATTTTGATTCTTTGGCTAGATATGCCCCAGCCATGGTGGCTGAGATGGCGGATCGAATTCATCATTTTGTGGCTGGTCTAGCGCCACATTTGATTATTGAGTGTACGACAGCTGCGTTACAGCCGGGTATGGATATTTCCCGTATACAGGCTTATGCAGAAAATCTGGAAGATCATAATCGTCAGCTGAGGACGGAGCGTGAGCGTAACCGGGGCCGTGGTAAGAGGGATAGATCTTTAGATATGGGTGGTGAGTTCAGGGGAGGACAGAGAAAACAGCATTCCCGGTATCCATTTTATTCAGCAGGGAGTGCCCCTCCGCGATTTTCAGGCCCTAGATTTGATCGGTCTTCTTATTCCGAAGCGGGTCAGAGTTCTAGAGCTTCGGGTTCTCTGCATAGACCGGATTCAGGACAGATGAGACGACCTCTATCGTGGTGTTCCCAGTGTGGCTGATGCAATCCTAGTTGCCCCAAGATCACCTATGTGGAATCAAGTCAATGAACCCCAAATATCACAAGGGTTGCACATGAAGATAGGCGCTCGTGAGCATGCATTAGCGCCATACCAAGGATCCCAAGTATGGAAGATTGCTTAGAAGGATGGAATGGAGAAGAGTGATAAAGATGGCTATGCATGTAAAGAGGCTAATACTTAAATGCAAGCCTTTTTTGAGTTTCATTTCCAAGGAAGACCAACTAAACAAGGCCCTTGCTTCATTAAGGGTATATTTGTAATAGCCAGCCTGTCTTCCTTATTATCCTAGTATAAGTAGTAGACTTAAACATTTCCCTAGATTTAGACTATTTTGAATATTGATATTTGCTATTGTAAAACTCTTGAGAGTTGAGAGCTTGTGAAGATTTTGATTGAGTAATTATTGAGAGGATTGGTTATTAGGGAATTCCAAATCCCTCTTGGTCATCCTAGGAATTTGGTGTTTCTTTTGTTCTTAATTTAGAGGTCTTAGTATTCTATAACTTTGGTTGCTAAATCAGGTCTTAAGTTGTGTCAAATTATCTATCATTTCTTTTCTTGCCCTTTTATTCTATTTTCGTTCTTAATCTTGCATCAATTTGTATCTGAGCTTGGATTAGATTTGTTCTATCAAATCTAGCCTAGGGTTTGTTATTATAAAAAAAAAAATTGAAAATCCTAGAAACCCCGAAAAAAATTGTTTGTTTTTGTTGTTTCCTGTTAGATTTTGGTTCCTTAGCACGTTAGGGTTTCAAATCCAAAGTTTTGAGTCATTCCAAGTTGTTTTGAGATTTTTACCATTGTTGAGGTGAAGAACTTGATGAACTTGAAGTGGGTCTTGTTGATTTGGATGAAATTGGAACTTGAAACTTATTGGGCTTTGTTCTACAAGTCTTGGGGAGTCTAGATATGAAAATTAAAGGAAAAACAAGTTGATTTGAAGGTAGTTGAAAATTTGTAATTCTTGGTATTCTTGAAGACCTTCAAATCTTCATAAGGAAGAAGACTCTCCAAAGGGGCATTTAATCCAAAGTTTTCAAGTCAAGATTTGGGGAAAAGTGTTTTTCTACCCAAAAGGGTAAATACTAGGTTGAGTGGGCCCAGGAACGTCATCAGATCCAAGAAATTCAGTCCAAATTTCGAAAAGATCGAGTTCAACACGAAAATCACTGAAGCTGGGAACATTGCAAATTATGGATTGTATTTCACATTACGGACCATAATCTGGGGTAGTAAACTTGGATCTTGAAATTGGGAGGATTACAGTAGCTCACTGGAATTTGGCAACCTCATTAAATACGGACCGTAAACCACAATACGGACTGTATTCCCCAACCGTATAAAAGGACAAACGATTGGAGCATTTTGCCTAGGAAAGACATCATTAAATACGGACCAAATACGACCCGTATCTTGTGGGTTATAAAAGGCAAGGAACATTCTATTTTAGGGCATCACTAAATACGGACACGAAATACGGACCGTAAACCACAATACGGACCGTATTTTTGTCAAGCTCAAACCGTATACTCAAGGTACCTTTTCAAGTCCAAATTTCATTTCATCCCACTTCCATTTCTCAAAAAATTTCTTGATCCTTAGTTGTTGGTCTTGTGTCCCTAGTCCTTTGGTAGGGAACAAAAAAAAAAAGGAGTATAGAAATTTTAAAATTTTCATTATTTCAAATTGATACCTTGGATCAATTAGGACTTCAAGACCACGTTTTCCAGTTACCACCTAGCCGGGCTCGAAATTTGATTTATTTTCTGATTTTAGCATTTCGTTTACTTGTGTCTCTTAACTAGTAGCCATTTAGTAGTTGTTCCTACTTGTGTTTACTAGTTCTTGTGTCCGCATTTCTTTCGTGCCAATTCTTTCGTGCTTTTCTTCGTTTTTGCTTCGTTGTTAATTTCTTGGTTCAAGTCTGTTAGGTTGAATTGAGTCGTCCGCCTTTCTTAGTCTAACAAGAATCTATTCTGACCAACAGTAGAATTTGAACCCTTGTGCCTAGTCGACATTAACAAGCACACAATCTTTGGCGGAAGCAATTTGTGAGGCACTTAAAGGTGCGCATACTTGATCGATTGTAAGTTGAATTTACTAATCTAACGTGTTTGCTCATTTTGTTGAGTGTCTTTAATAGGCACCATGGCTACAGACGATGAAGCACAAGTTCCCACCAGGGAATTCACACTAGTTGATGTAATGAGGGCCTTGCAAGCCTTGAACGACAAGGTAGGGAGTATGGATGGTCGAATGGAAAACTTGGGAAGTAGGGTGGAAGCAATTGAAGGAGGTAGTAGGGAGGTCTCTTATTCGCCCCAAGTGCAATACCAAGGAGTCACAAGTGGAGCAACTCGAAGCACTTCACTTACATTGTCACCGGGCACCTTCCATTATATATATAACTCCACTCCCCAAAACACTCCTCAAAAAACAACTCTCACCCCACCAAACAACATTCCCATAGGCCAACGGGACAACATTTCCACCCCTATAAGATCAAACTCCAAATGACCCACATCCAAATGATCCACACCTAAATGCACCAAGGCCACCCCAAAACCGTCCAAACATCCAACAACTAAATGAGGACGTGATAGAAGAAGCTATACTTGAGCACGAACGTTATGGTGACCAAGGTTGGAGGCAACGAGGGCAAGCACAAGGAGGTTATCGAGGAAGGGGTGGAAGGCATGGTCCTAATCCTTACATAGGTAGGCAAGGAGGGTATCAAGCTCGTGAAGGGTACCAAGTTCGTGACAATTGAGGTTATGATGACGATGGAGATTTTAATAGGAACCACGGTTAAGGAGGAGGGCGAGACACGAGTCTCAATTCCATCAAAATTACTCTCCCAACCTTCAAAGGGGGAAGTGATCCCGATGCATTGCTTGATTGGGTGATCCATTGTGATAGAATCTTTTTGACGAATGACATGTCCGAGGTGAAAAAGGCGTCTTTTGCCATTGCTTAATTCGAAAGGTACGCCTCCACATGGTGGGAAACTCAAGTGAAGGCAAGGAGAATTGTTGGGATTCCTCCCACACCTACTTGGGATGAATTAAAGGACACCATGCGGTGTAAGTATGTCACCGAACGCTACAAGCAAGAACAACTCAAGAAGGTGTATACCTTGAGGCAAAACAAAAAGATTGTGGAAGAATACTATGATGAGTTCCAACTCGTAAAGATGAGAATCGACTTTGAAGAGGATGATTTAAATGCTATGACTCGATTTTAAGCCAGATTAAATGGTGACATTGTCTCTCAAATAAGACTCCACAACTATGGGAGCATTGAAGTTCAAGCGGCTATTGAGATAGAAGAGGGCCTCAAGGAAGACAAAATCAATAAGTCGAGGGGCTAGGTTAGTTCATGGAACAATAACAAAGAAGGAGGAAATTTTTTCTCAAATTGGCAAAAGGGTAAGGGCACCATGCAAGAAACCAAGAACCCCTTTGAAAAGAGCACTCAAAATGAGAAGCAAGTTGATAAAAATTCTCCAAAGTTCACCCCAAAGGAAGTAGGTACGAAGTCTCCCATCAAATGGTTTAAATGTCATGGCTTTGGTCATAGAGCAAGTGAGTACCCTAATCGAAGAACCTTTATATTGAGAGACACTTGTGGTGATGATAAGGGGGAATGTGAGGAAAGAGATGGTGAGGGTAATCATGAGAATGATGAACTTGGAAGTAATGAAGAACAAGATGATAGTGATATCACCGTCCCACTTTTCTTGGCAAGAAGGGTGTTAACATGTGTGACCGTGCCTCAAGAAGGGGAGCTTCCTATACCACATTGTGTAGACTCTTTTGTAGGTTCCCAAAGAAAAGGCTTTCCAAAGGAGTCCTCATGTGAAGAACTTCCACACTTGGAGGAAAGAAGTGAGTCCATGGAAGAAAACCATTGTCTTGAACATCAAGGTAAGATAGCTATCCCTAATACTTCGAGTGTTCATGATGTTATTAATGAAAGTGATCATACACTAGTTGATCCTTTTGATGACCGAATTGAATCTTCTTGCAAGATTAATTTGTGTATAACTAGTGTTGACACTTGTGAAAAGAAAGGTAATATGGTTGACACCTTGAATGTGAATGGTGGCTTGTTTTTGTGTAATCTTGATAATTCGTTTTCTTGTAATTTTAACCAAAGTGAATGTATTTGTCTTGATCCCTTTTCTTGTAAAGGCATGAACTCTAGTTGTACAAGTAACTTTGAGATGAGTTTGAAGAACGCAGGTGCAATGTCATGTGTTGGCAAGAGTAGAAAGAGTAGTTTGCTTGAAAGGAAAGATAGCATGATAAAAATTCATTCTTTGTTCTATTTCATGAATGCCATTAAGAACATAGGTTTGGATGAAGGTTGCGCTAACTATCCCCTTGTTGATGTGGACCTTTCTCTCTTGAAAAAAGATGATCCTTTGGTTGAGGAAGAATTTGATTTGCTCAATTATTTGCGAAACCCAACTAAAGATTTTTCTTGCAATGTTGGCACTGATAGTGAGTCCTTGTACGATTCCCCTCCCATTTATGATGATGATATTCATGCTTGGCTTTATTCAAGTGATCCATTTCTTGATAAGAATGCTAGTGAGGAAAATTATCTTCATGCTAAGAGTATAGTAGCATCCTTGAGTAGCCCTATGTCAATCGATAAGCTTTACTTTGATGTTGTGAGCGATGTCGATGATAACTATGTTGATGGTATTGCGTTGGTAAATACTTTTCTTGCTAAATTACTTTCATGTGAAGTCTCTTATGATGGTCAAAAGGCATATGTGTCCAATGGGGGATTTACAATTGAGTTTGAGTTAAGAAACACTTTCCTCTACTACTTGTTTGCTTATGATGATTGTCATTGTGGGATGATCCTTGCGGATCTCTCTCGTACTAATGAAATTTGTAGTGGAGGCATGTTTCCTTCTTGTTAGATGTGTGTAGGTGACCCCTTAAATTTAAGGACAAATTCCTTTCAAGATGGGGAGAATGATGCAATCCTAGTTGCCCCAAGATCACCTATGTGGAATCAAGTCAAGGAACCCCAAACATCACAAGGGTTGCACATGAAGATAGGCGCTCGTGAACATGCATTAGCGCCATACCAAGGATCCCAAGTGTGGAAGATTTCTTGTAAGGACGGAATGGAGAAGAGTGACGAAGATGGATATGCATGTATGGAGGCCAATACTTAAATACAAGCCTTTTTCGAGTTTCATTTCCAAGGAAGATCAACCAAACAAGGCCCTTGCTTCATTAAGGGTATATTTGTAATAGCTAGTTTGTCTTCCTTATTATCCTAGTAAAAGTAGTAGACTTAAACATTTCCCTAGATTTAGACTATTTTGAATATTGATATTTGCTATTGTAAAACTTTTGAGAGTTGAGAGCTTGTGAAGCCTTTGATTGAGTAATTGTTGAGAGGATTAGTTATTAGAGAATTCCAAATCCCTCTTGGTCATCCTAGGAATTTGGTGTTTCTTTTGTTCTTAATTTAGAGGTCTTAGTTTTCTATAACTTTGGTTGCTAAATTAAGTCTTAAGTTGTGTCAAATTATCTATTCTTTTCTTTGCTTGCCCTTTTATTCTATTTTCGTTCTTAATCTTACATCAGTGGCAAGTTATATGCAGGTCAGTGTCAGCTGGGATCAGATGTGTGGTATGCTTGTGGCCAGCCAGGTCATAAGATGCGGCAGTGTCCGATGAGAGAGAGTGGGGGTATCGTTCAGCCTACAGGGTCTATCGCTGATTCTTCTTTATCAGTACGCTCTTCAGGGCAAGTTTCTCAGACCGACCCCAGCAGGTTGTGGTAGAGGGAGGAGTGGAGCAGCTACCTTAAGTGGGCCTCAGCACCACATCTATACGCTAACCGGTAGACAGGATCGTGAGTCGTCTCCTGATGTGGTCACAGGTATATTATCAGTTTTCTCCTATGATGTATACGCATTGATGCATCTAGGTTCCACCTTATCATATGTTACACCATTTGTTGCTGGCAAGTTTGGGATAGAGCCTGAATCGATCAAACCGTTTGAGGTGTCTACGCCAGTCGGTGATCCAGTTATTGCTAGGTGAGTATATCGAGGTTGTGTAATGATAGTTTGTAAACACCATACCCTGGCAGATTTGATTGAGTTAGACATGATTGATTTTGATGTTATTATGGGTATAGATTGGTTGGCTTCCTGTTATGCTAATGTTGAATGCAGAATAAAGATAGTTCAATTCTAATTTCCAGGCGAGCCAGTCATAGAGTGGAAAGGCAATCTTTGCTTCGTCGAGGGGTAGGTTTATTTCCTACCTTATGTCACGATTGACCGTGGGCCGTGACTGGTGCCCTACTGTTATAGCCCGTATTTCGTACGTTCGGACGTTGTGGGATAATGGTAAGAAATTAAGGTCAAGACTATGTTCAAAAATAATTTTAATGTCCGAGTTGTTAGGAATATTATTTATGGGTATTGGCATTGTAGGGATATTGAGAAAGGCTTAGGGCAAGAAGAGAAATTCGTAAAATGGGCCGTGGTAATATTGTGGAAGTCAAGGGGCAAAATGGTAATTTTATAAAGTTCAAGAAAAATTCATGAAGGGGCCATGTTGGCCGTGCACTATATGCCTTTATTTTAAGTAATGGAGGCTATTTGTAAATTTTAAAAATGTGGGGGCCAAAGCTTCTTCAAGAAGAAAATTAGTCTTCTTTGATTAAGCTTAAAGAAGAATCAAGAAAAGAAAAGAAAAATCAAGAAAAAAGAAGAAAAGTCTAGAAAGGGAGAAAGAGAATACAAGGCCATACTTGAGGAACTTAAGTGCAAATATGAAAAGTGGTGGAGGATGTGCATATATATATATATTCATCTTTTAATTCAAGAAAGAAAGAAAAAAAAAAACAAGAAGAGAGGGAGTATAGTAGGCATTCGGCCATGATGAAAAAAATTGGCCATGAGGAATTGATCAAGAAAAATTATTTTCTTCTATGTTTTCTACCCTTTGGAAGATGCTAATCATCATGGAGCAATTGTTGAGGCAAGCCAAGCCTTTGTTCATGCAATTCCCCACTTAAGTCATGTTGAAGAACTAAGTGAGAAAGGTGAGTTTTAATCCTCTTTTTAGATGTGTTATGGTGATTGTGAATGTTGTAGTATATGGAAATGGATGAAAAACATGGAAATATGCATGTTGTATGTTGGCGGAATATATGTGTTGTGTTGGAGTAAAGTGATGAATTGATATTATCTAGTAATTGATTATTAAGTTATGGATGTTTGGTACATATTGTAGAGTATAGAAACGGATGAAAATTTATGGAAATATGGAAGTTGTGGTTGTGGCCGTGTGGTGCATGGTGTAGGCCGTGTGTATGTGTATTGTATGTCTAGGAGTGATGAATCAATTTTAATTGATATGTTGATTGTTGTAATGTGTTGAAATGAATGGAAAATTATGGAACCTTGAATGTTGTGTGTGTAGCCGTGGGGGCTGTTTTGGAGGGAGTATGATGAACAAATTATATGTAACGTTTGGTCGTTGTTTCTTGTGGATTATGTGGTAAAAATAAAGGTTTAATAACTTGTGTTGAAGATGTAGAACCATGTGGGCTGATTTGGAGTTCCATGTGATTTCAATATGTTTTCTTGAATTTGTGGAAGTGATGTTGCTAGCATGCGGATTGTTGATACAGTTTATGAAGTTGAAAGAAATAAATGCATTGTTGGTGTTCTTAAGACATTTGAAAGATTTGGGTTGGAAAGTCTTGAAAATGTTGTGAATTGATATTGTTATTATGATTGTTGGTTTGATTGTGGTTAGTTTGGCCGGGTTGTATTCCCGGGATTGTTGTTGATTGAAATCGGCCGAGTTAAACTTGGTGGCATGGTATATTTACAGGGGAAGTGCTGCCGAAATTTCGGTAGACAAATGATTACTTTGAATTCTAACTTCTAGATGCTCAAATTGACAATTGGTAAATGTGACCAAATCATAGATTTTGGCGGATTTGCAGCTTGGATTCGGAGTAGCAGAAGGAGCGAGAAAAGAGGTATGTAAGACTTCACCCTTCTTTCTATGGCATGTCTTAGACGTACTAAGTTGGATACGGGCCTCGGGGATCATTCCTTTTCTCGAAATCCAAGATTGAAATTCGCCACTATTCATTCAAAAGTAAGATTGAACTAGAAATGGTGCGAAATGTTGGAAAACTTCTTAGACCTTTAGAACTTGCATAAAAGAGACCCGATTACCTTAAAACTCTCATAAGCAATGTCATGAAACGTCTTACACGTAAATTGTGTACGCCGCCTCATTCGACCGAGGCGGGCCCACTATTCCCAAATCCCTTCTTATCGTTACATTAAGCTTATTTCCATGCTATAGCTAATAAAAGTTTTTGGTTATCGTTCCTACTATCAAATTAGTAGTGGTTTTAACTAAACTTTTGACTCCAATGCATGATTTTTTTCCTTACAAAAAGTTTATAATTGTTTTCCAAAATATTTCCTTTCTTTAAAAATCAAGTTTTACAATATTGAAAGTCTTAATGACTATTCTAAGGATTCTAAAGACCGGGAATTGTGCTTTATGACCCCGATTGATGTGTGAACCCGGCATACATACATATATATAATAACAGAACCAGAGCGCTATATAGGCGCTGATAAATATACATGGAATAGAATAGTAGAACCAGAGCGCTATAGAGCCGGTAAATATATATGATATAAGTGTGTGCATGTGACAAAAAGAATCGGAGCGCTATAGACGCTGATATATATATATCTCTGAATGAGACAGGGCGCTATAGACGCCGATATTTATACTTGAAGCATGCATATATTTACGGGGAAAAATAGGGATAAGGGCAGAGCGTTATGTACGCATATCCACCTGATCAGTTGGAGTCTGGCACATGATATCGTCCCGGACGCGGGATGCCCGGACGCGGGGTGTGCATATTATTGTTAAATGGATCGGTACGACGCCTCGGCAATATAATATATTCTTTTTTTATGTATATGTGTATATATATACGAGTAAGGAAAGCTAAGAAAGTACAGCATTTGCCCAAGGGCACTTATAGGTACAGGCTATCCTCTTATCTCATCATAGATTCTATAATCCCACGGTATTGCCGTTCATACTTACGTTTTTGTTCGTATTATTATTATTATTCATGTCTTGCATACTCAGTACATTGCTCGTACTGACCCCTCCTCTTCGGGGGCTGCGTTCATGCCGCGCAGGTACACCCAGACGGATCGAAGTTAATGTAAAAGATGTTCCAGCGAAGTTGGCAAGCTCCATTTGGCCTGGAGTGAAGCCGAGTCAGAGTATACGTGCCAGGATTCCTGATTACAGTTAGAGACTTTGCGACGAGTCGTGGGTTTTGGGAGTCGGTTTGTATTATAATACAAGTTTGTACAGTGACATGTTTTACTTGATTTAAAAGCAATAAAAGTATGTTTTAGTAACCTTATTGTATACACCTGACTTAGAGGTTCAAAAAAAAAATTTCAAGTACGTAATAAGGGTTAGCGGGTTCGCTCGGCTCCGGTTACGGGGTCGGGTGCCCATCACACCCTAATCAAGATTGGGGTGTGACACCTACCTAGGCACCCGAACAGACGTACGAACCAAAATATCACATCAGAACATATTCAGATTTAATAGACATACTCGTACCGATAATCAGAGGCAGATATCATACAAATGCAGTCCTAGGCGGTCGCCGTGTCAAAACATCATATCGAGTCAAGGTGGCGGAATGGACATCGCCCGGACACACTCATACAACGGATGGGCCATATCGGCCGTAGTATCATACGGGGCGGCCGAAGGACGCGAATCGAGAATCATATACATATACGGACGGGACCATTTACGGGACTGGACCCCGACCCACAAACATGACTACGGGCCTCTACATACATATCGAACGTACAAACATATGACGGGACGGGGCCCGCCGTGCCGATAGTCTCAAATGTACGAGAATATACAGAAGAAAAGGAATATACCAAGAGTATAAGCTCCGGATCAAAGGAGCCTCCCAAACGACGAGAATAAGGATCCTAAGTGGCGGCGTGTCGCGCGGAGCACACCTGTACACGCGCGGCATGAAACGCGCGACCCCGAAGGACGGGGGTCGATGCGGAACAAGTGCGAGTATGTAAGCGGAAAATACGGTAATTCAAAGCATAACTGGTGTCAGGGAAATACAATCACAGATACGAACCTAACAGATCAAACCTGGGCGAGATGCAGATATACGAAATGCAAATAGAAATCATGCATAAGGCTCGGGAACGTGGTCACCCCCTGACGCTGGTGCCACAACACATCATAATCCGGAAGTTTTCAAATCTCCGTATCTCTCCGAACAAATCACAATATCACACACATCATCAAACATAACAAAGGCCATATCACATCATAACTCCAAAACGGTAACCGGCCCCCATGGCGAGGTCACGGAAACCGTAACACATCATACTTCCGAATATGTCATAGGACGCACGATCACAAAACCGGCCGGGAACCGTGAACGAAGTCGTAATAAGGCACGAGCGGAGTCGTGAGCAAACAATGCCATTAGTATGTCAAAATAGTTTTTTCAAAACTTGATTACTTTATAAGTCAATTCGTTAACCAAAATAGTCAAATAATTAGTCAGTGCGGAAATTTATTTCACGACATGTTTCCAAAGTGGTACGTATAGTTCCAAAACGTAGCATAGTATTTCATAGGGTTCCAAACATTATTTCATAATGAACCATTTCACCTTCGAAGATTCTTTACCAAAGCTCGTTCAAAAAGAGGTTCTAGTAAGTCAACTAAGGTATATTGGGATTAGCGGGCCCGCCTCGAGTCGAGTCGAGGCGGCAGACATAGATCACACATACTAGGCTCCATAAAGTTATTCGTGGGAGTTTCGAAGTGATTCGGGGCCATTTACAGAAGGTACAAAGGCTTATATACTCTTATGTCCCAAGGTGGCCATTATGAGTCAATTAATTGAATGAATAGTAACCAAAACCAAAAACAGATTTCTAGGAGCAGAATCATTTTCGAGGTCCCGTCCTCGGCCTAGTAGGTCTAAGACATGCCGTATGAGAGATAGGTAAGCTTTACATACCTGGATTGCGTCTCACGCTCGTCAAATCTTAGTTCCCGTTTCGTCCAAAAACTGCAAATGGTCATCTTTACCAATTACTATTCATGAAAGTTAACATTTCAATCTTTGACTATACTTGGCTACCGAAATTTCGGCAGCACTTCCCCTATAAATAGGACACCCCCGAGCTTCAACTCGGTTCAGAATAATCAACAACAAGCCAACAACAACCCTACGATCATTGCAAATCACAATATATTACCATTAACCTACTTTCCAACAAAATGCAACGATTCATATTTCGACTTCATACTTTCAAATTAATACCAACTCAAACCAATGATCCTTTATTCATATTATAAGCATTATTACAACACAATTAACATACCAAACAAAATAATTCATACCTATCTCAAATCCTCCATACCACACGGCCAACTTCCATTCTTTTCCCATTCCAACCAAACCATTTGTCTTCTATTCATTTCGCAATGTCATAATAACATAATTTACATACTAAATAAATTCAACTAATTTCTCTACACATATAATACCACACGGCCACACACATATATGTATATACACACGGCACACATACACACCTCTTAATCCCATGATTTTCATTCATTTTTATTCATCACAACATTTATAAATTGCCTACAACATGAAGAGAAACATGAAATTCTTACTCTTCCTCCTCCTTTAAAACTTACGGCCATGCATGGCTTTACCCATGCACACACGGCCATACACCATATATCCTCATGCTTCCATATTTCTTATCCAATTTAAATCATTATAACACATAAATTCATTCCATAACATAAAACATAAAAATCTTACCTTTTCTTGAAATTTCAATCTTCCACAACCAAAACTCTTTCTCAACCCAACTTTGCTATGTTGTAGAGCGCCTTGAACTTGTTGTAACTTCAAAGAGAACAAGATTTTTAAGGCAAGGATGAGGCTCCAAATTTTTTTATTCTTTTTCTCTCTTTCTTTTTCCCCTTTGGCCGAAGGCCTCTTTCTTTCTCTTCTTGATTTTTTTCTTTTGATTTCTTGGGAATTCTAGAGGCCTCATGATATAATATAGTTCCCATGCTAATTCCATCACATGGATTAATTAAAAATCCATGGGTTTTGGGCCATTAAGTGGCCGGCCAAGCCCCCATATTTGGGCCTTATTTTTCTTATTATTTTTCAAGCCCAATTCCTTATAGATCATCTTTCAAAATTTTCCGAAACAAATTTTCAAAATTCCAACTTTGCCCTTAGGCTTCCTCCAATACTCTCATATCAATATTTTCCACAAGTAGCAACATACACCCCACATAAAGTCAAAGCATGGCCTTCTTCTTACAAATCACAATTATATCCAAATGAAGCCTTATTTCTTACAAACAAAAATTATTCCGAACCTTCCAAAGTTTCTCCAAATGCGCAAAAATGCCGGATATAACATCCTCCCCCCCTTTAGAACATTCGTCCTCGAATGTTAGATCAACCTTACGAGTTTTACAAATACTTCGGGGGAAGGTCTTCCTGTCGATTTCAGATTCGCACCTGACCGAGTAATGGTAAGAGCTTTCACCTTGTAAGTTCTTTTATCATAATCCGATATCGCCGTGCTAGGGCTGTTCGTGTCATCTTAAGTCGGATATACGACGGACAGAGTCTTGGCCAGAGTTAGAAGATCGGAAATATATTAGACAGAGTCATGTTCCGAAATCAGAAGTACAAAAGTACAACAAACAGAAGCATAATCCCACGCTACCTTAAGCGAGACTCGGGTGGAGTCGGACGTACGAAATATACTAGGCAATTTTTTTTTTTTTCCGTCGAGTCGGACGTAGAAAAGTATATCGGATAAAAACGCACTCGGACTCGGAAGTACGGAAGCATAGCGGACAAATTCACACTCCGACATCATATCAAACGGGTTCATAGTCAAGGCCAAACGTATCGAAGTATATCGAACGAGGGCCATGATCGAGATAGTCACACATACGAAGATATATCGGACAACTTTATAACGGAGTTAGGCGTACGAAGTACATCAACTAGGAGCGTAGTCGGATTCGAAATATAGAGTCATACTAGACGAGGCGTTATCGAAATCAGGGGCGCAGAAGTATAACATTGAAAATCACGTTTAAACTCAAACCACTTCCCAGGGGGGTCACCCATCTCAGAATTGCTCTAGTTCCAGCACGCTTAACTTTGAAACTTTCATGCATTTTGGGGCGTTATTGTCAATATAATGGCGTCGACTGCCCCACACGACCTTCGTCACGTAATTTAAGTAGGTCGGTGCCTCGAAAATTCTGGAAATTTTTTGTCATAGCGGGTCCCACACCCCGACTTTCCACTCCTCTAATCACCCAATTATCGTATTGCCCTTTTGAATTCTCAATGTTCATTTCTCATACGTGTATATAGCTATCTCAAACGATTCTAGTGATTTAAAGATTTACCTACTTTTGCGACGACCGAAAGGGAAAATCACGTAATATAACGAGCACAAATCCATCAATACATACATTTTTCGGAAAGGAGTAACAATATACGGGTCCGCGTCCGGTGATGCCTGCGGATTCGCCGACCGGTCAAAGCATAGATGCGGTTCGAGGGACCGCTAGAATCGAACCCCGCCACGGCCTGCCGCGGCCTTTCGGCGCGCCCGACGTACTTCGCCCCGCGGGGGCGCGCCGTGGCGGGGTAGATGACGAACCCGCAAGCGAACTGTCGGCTGGCGTGCGCACCACGGACCGCCTATCCACGGACGGTCTCGCATAATGTGGCCACGGCGGCCCGCGCGAGAAAAATAAGCCCCACAGCAGCTCGGTAGCACTCCCGCAGGTGCGACCTCCCACAATGTGAACACCGGGGCATAGGCGGCCTCGGCGGCGGGACCTCGCTCGCCGAGGACACGAGGCTGCGGAACTCCGGTCCGTCTGGATGGCCCCACACCATCAAATCGCCCGGCTGGCCGGCCGTGTATCCCCCACGACGAAGGGGAAATATCCCGGACGTGCAAAGGCGGCGGCCCGCCGCGGGAACCTCACACGAATACCCCTCGGATCGGCCCTCTTGGGCCGCCTCTCAAACCTGTCATACTTCCTACCCGGACCGATCCTCCCTATGCCGGTCCTCCATACCATATGTTTACAATATTGCATGGGCACTGTAACCGGGCGATGTCCATGCCCGTCTGTGCCATTTGCCGTCGTCATGCGGGAGTCAACCAAATAGGGGTCCAACCCCGTCACGTATCGATGCATCCTATCCTCCATATCGGCTACGATGGTAGGGGCATACACACCGGGGAGTTAAACTCCGGATTATACTCTCGGACACTCCGACCCCCTCTGCTCTATCTTCAAGAATCTATCAACCCTCGCTCTCGCAACTCGGGGGCAAAGAGTGACGAAGAAAAGCGGCCTCGAACTCGGTCAAAGTAGGCGGTATATATATGGCGGCGCCCCTCGCCTCGGGATAGCTCCCGGGACTCATACCGGTGGGCGGCAACATCCCGCCGGTCTATGCGAAGCCAACTCAACGGACTCCGTCTCCGAAGCTACGACCAAATCTAGCGAGCGTCGCCCCCCCCCCCCGAATAAAGTCATGGGGGTCCTCATCGGGCTTAGACCGGAAAACTCGGAGGGCCGCATAATAGGAACTCTCGAACCCTAAGGGTCACGCTGCCCTCGTCGTCATCATCTCTCGCCCACGTCTACGGACCCGATCGCCACCGGTGTTGTCAATAGCCGTACGGCCTCTCGCGGTGTCTGTCCTCGCGCCGGGGCCGGCGGGGGTGGAGGCACGGGCGCTGCGTGGGCGGGGGCTGGCCGATGGACTGCTCCGCCCTCTGCGGTGGTGTGGCGGAACCCTACGGCGAAGTATAATGCGGGCGCGTCGAGCACGCGCCGTGTAATCCTCGGCGCCCGACTAATCTCATCTGCCTTTGTCTTGCCCTTACGGGCGGCCGTTGCCTTCTTCGGAGGCATTGCGAAAAATATAACGAGTTTGGTCGAAAAGAGTCACCCTATTATCACGGCTACTACCGCACGATCTAAGATTCAAAGGAGGGGAAACATCCTAAATGTCTGTAGCCTCGTTTATAGATGTGGTGCACGACACACCGATAAACGGGACTCTACGAGACACGGCTTTGTAGACATTCCGAGGACGAGGCTGCTCTGATACCACTTTTGTCACGACCCAGCTCCGTGGGCCGTGACTGGTGCCCTACCTAGGCACCCGAACAGACGTACGAACCAAAATATCACATCAGAACATATTCAGATTTAATAGACATACTCGTACCGATAATCAGAGGCAAATATCATACAAATGCAGTCCTAGGCGGTCGCCCGTGTCAAAACATCATATCAGAGTCAAAGGTGGCGGAATGGACATCGCCCAGACACACTCATACAACAGATGGGCCATATCGGCCGTAGTATCATACGGGGCCCCGAAGGACGCGAATCGAATCATATACATATACGGACGGGACCATTTACAAACGGGCCGGACCCACGACCCACAAACATGACTACGGGCCTCTACATACATATCGAACGTACAAACATATGACGGGACGGGGCCCCGCCGTGCCCGGATAGTCTCAAATGTACGAGAATATACACGGCAAAAGGAATATACCAAGAGTATAAGCTCCGGATCAAAGGAGCCTCCCAAACGACGAATAAGGATCTGGGCGGCGGCGTGTCGCGCGGAGCACACGTACTGCGCGCGGCATGAAACGCGGCCCCGAAGGACGGGGGTCGATGCGGAACAATGCGAGTATGTAAAGCGGAAAATACGGTAATCCAAAGCATAGCGGTGTCGGGGAAATACAATCACGGATACGAACCCTAACGGATCAAACTGGGCGAGATGCGGATATACGAAATGCAAATAGAAATCATGCATAAGGCTCGGGAACGTGGTCACCCCCTGACGCTGGTGCCACAACACATCATACTCCGGAAGTTTTCAAATCTCCGTATCTCTCCGAACAAATCACAATATCACACACATCATCAAACATAACAAAGGCCATATCACATCATAACTCCAAAACGGTAACCGGCCCTATGGCGAGGTCACGGAAACCGTAACACATCATACTTCCGAATATGTCATAGGACGCACGATCACAAAACCGGCCCGGGAACCGGTGAACGAAGTCGTAATAAGGCACGAGCGGAGTCGTGAGCAAACAATGCCATTAGTATGTCAAAATAGTTTTTTCAAAACTTGATTACTTTATAAGTCAATTCGTTAACCAAAATAGTCAAATAATTAATCAGTGCGGAAATTTATTTCACGACATGTTTCCAAAGTGGTACGTATAGTTCCAAAACGTAGCATAGTATTTCATAGGGTTCCAAACATTATTTCATAATGAACCATTTCACCTTCGAAGATTCTTTACCAAAGCTCGTTCAAAAAGAGGTTCTAGTAAGTCAACTAAGGTATATTGGGATTAGCGGGCCCGCCTCGAGTCGAGTCGAGGCGGCAGACATAGATCACACATACTAGGCTCCATAAAGTTATTCGTGGGAGTTTCGAAGTGATTCGGGGCCATTTACAGAAGGTACAAAGGCTTATATACTCTTATGTCCCAAGGTGGCCATTATGAGTCAATTAATTGAATGAATAGTAACCAAAACCAAAAACAGATTTCTAGGAGCGAGAATCATTTTCGAGGTCCCGTCCTCGGCCTAGTAGGTCTAAGACATGCCGTATGAGAGATAGGTAAGCTTTACATACACGGATTGCGTCTCACGCTCGTCAAATCTTAGTTCCCGTTTCGTCCAAAAAAGCGCAAATGGTCATCTTTACCAATTACTATTCATGAAAGTTAACATTTCAATCTTTGACTATACTTGGCTACCGAAATTTGGCGACACTTCCCTATAAATAGGACACCCCCGAGCTTCAACTCGGTTCAGAATAATCAACAACAAGCCAACAACAACCCTACGATCATTGCAAATCACAATATATTACCATTAACCTACTTTCCAACAAAATGCAACGATTCATATTTCGACTTCATACTTTCAAATTAATACCAACTCAAACCAATGATCCTTTATTCATATTATAAGCATTATTACAACACAATTAACATACCAAACAAAATAATTCATACCTATCTCAAATCCTCCATACCACACGGCCAACTTCCATTCTTTTCCCATTCCAACCAAACCATTTGTCTTCTATTCATTTCGCAATGTCATAATAACATAATTTACATACTAAATAAATTCAACTAATTTCTCTACACATATAATACCACACGGCCACACACATATATGTATATACACACGGCACACATACACACCTCTTAATCCCATGATTTTCATTCATTTTTTATTCATCACAACATTTATAAATTGCCTACAACATGAAGAGAAACATGAAATTCTTACTCTTCCTCCTCCTTTAAAACTTACGGCCATGCATGGCTTTACCCATGCACACGGCCATACACCATATATCCTCATGCTTCCATATTTCTTATCCAATTTAAATCATTATAACACATAAATTCATTCCATAACATAAAACATAAAAATCTTACCTTTTCTTGAAATTTCAATCTTCCACAACCAAAACTCTTTCTCCAACCCAACTTTGCTATGTTGTAGAGCGCCTTGAACTTGTTGTAACTTCAAAGAGAACAAGATTTTTAAGGCAAGGATGAGGCTCCAAATTTTTTTCTTCTTTTCTCTCTCTTTCTTTTTCCCCTTTGGCCGAAGGCCTCTTTCTTTCTCTTCTTGATTTTTCTTTTGATTTCTTGGGAATTCTAGAGGCCTCATGATATAATATAGTTCCCATGCTAATTCCATCACATGGATTAATTAAAAATCCATGGGTTTTGGGCCATTAAGTGGCCGGCCAAGCCCCCATATTTGGGCCTTATTTTTCTTATTATTTTCAAGCCCAATTCCTTATAGATCATCTTTCAAAATTTTTAAAACAAATTTTCAAAATTCCAACTTTGCCCTTAGGCTTCCTCCAATACTCTCATATCAATATTTTCCACAAGTAGCAACATACACCCCACATAAAGTCAAAGCATGGCCTTCTTCTTACAAATCACAATTATATCCAAATGAAGACTTATTTCTTACAAACAAAAATTATTCCGAACCTTCCAAAGTTTCTCCAAATGCGCAAAAATGCCGGATATAACACCTTAGGGCAAGAAAGATGATCAAAAAAGGGTACATTTATCACCTAGTTCGGGTTCTGGATGTGTAAGCAGAGTCACTGACCCTTCAGTCTGTCCCGGTGGTTAATGAGTTCCCAGAGGTGTTTCCAGATGAGCTTCCAGGCATTCCGCCAGAGCGAGAGATTGATTTCACTATCGATTTATTGTTAGATACTCAGCCAATATCCATCTCTCCTTATAGAATGGCACCTGCGGAGTTGAAGGAACTGAAGGAGTAATTAAGGATTTACTTGAGAAGGGCTTTATTAGACCTAGTACATCGTCGTGGGGAGCGCCGGTGTTATTTGTAAGAAAGAAGGATGGCTCCTTACGAATGTGTATTGATTATCAGCAATTGAATAAGGGCTCATAAGGAATAAATATCCACTTTCGAGGACTGACAATCTATTTGATCAGCTGCAGGGTGCTAAATATTTCTCGAAGATAGACTTGAGATCAGGATATCAACAGGTTAGGGTAAAGGAGGAAGACATTCGGAAGACGACATTCAGGACCAGATATGGGCACTATGAGTTCCGCGTTATGTCATTCGAGCTAACTAATGCCCCTGCAGTATTTATGGACTTGATGAATCGTGTATTCAGACCCTTCCTAGATCTATTTGTGATTGTGTTTATAGATTATATTCTGGTTTATTCTTCATCAGAGGCTGAACATGCAAAACATCTATGAGCAGTGCTTAGAGTTCTTCGAGATAGAGAGCTGCATGCAAAGTTTTCCAAATGCAAGTTCTGGTTGAACTCTGTGGCTTTTCTTGGTCACATTATTTCAGATGAAGGCATTAGAGTAGATACTCAAAAGATAGAATTTGTGAAGGATTATCCAAGGCCCACGACACCAACAGAGATATGTAGTTTCTTGGGTTTGGCTGGATATTGTAGAAGGTTCGTAGAAGGATTTTCCTCTCTCTCAGCCCCGTTGACTAAGCTGACTCAGAGATCAGCTACGTTTCAGTGGATGGATGCTTGTGAGCAAAGGTTTAAAATATTAAAGGACAAGTTAACCTCGGCACCTGTCTTGACTCTTCTAGAGGGAACAGACGGCTATGTGATTTATTGTGATGCTTCAGGTGTTGATTTGGGCTGTGTATTAATGCAGCACGGTAAGGTACGTTGCTTATGCTTCTAGATAGCTAAAGAAGCACGAGAAGAATTATCCAACTCATGATCTTGAGTTTGCTTAAGTGATTCATGCTTTGAAAATGTGGAGGCATTATTTATACGGTGTTCATGTGGAAATCTATATCGACCATAAAAGCCTTCAGTACATCTTCGAGCAAAAGGACTTGAACTTACGTCAAAGGCAATGGCTAGAGTTGTTAAAGGACTATGATGTTGATATTCTGTACTGTTATACCTCGTACTTTGTACGTTGGAATATTCTAGGTTGGTTGCGACAAGTTATGGACAAGACTTTTAATCTCCGATTTTGTTGATTTCGTGTTAATGCACAAGTTGCATATTCATCTTTTCATTGGCATGGAGTGTTAAGGGTAAATTGGGAATAAGGAAAATTTGGGGTTAAAAGTGAATTATGAAAAGTTAAGCATTTCATGAAAATTAAGGGCTAGAAGTGAAATTTTGAAAACTAAATATTTCATGAAAATGGCCATATGTGGCCATGTGTGTGGTGTGGGCCATAGCCCACGTGTTAATTATATAAGTGGCAAAAGATGACTAATTAAGTCATCTTCATCATTTAGCACCCTAGAAAATTCAAGAAGCATGGAGAAAGAACAAGAGGCCATTCGGCCATGACCAAGAAAAATTGGAGTCCAAAAATTGACAATCATGTTGTTGCTTAATAATTTAAACTCACGTTGACGACATTATATTTCGTATTTTTGTACGTCGGACTATTCGCAAGCCGAGGTGGGGTCCACACGAGAGATTTTTTTGGGACATGCGATAATTTATATGAATCACATATGTGAAGTTAAATATAACTCAAGAAGGACCCTTGAGCCAAATCAACGTGGAAGTCCTCCAAACAAATATTTTTAAGTAACGTTTTCGGGTGATCAGACTTCGAGGGGCAGAAACAGTATTATAAGTTTATAATTTGGAAAAATACCAAAGATAGAAGTTGTAGATAATTGAATTATCTTTCCAACCATAGGTCGTGGGCCCACAGGTGACATCGGGATAAGGAGATATGGACGTTTTAAGGCGGAAAGGTCAGTGGGCTAGGCCCAAACCGGGCCCAATCGGATTAGGCCCATGACCCATGCCTATTTAAGTCTAATTTCAGCCCTTTCCTCTCATTTTTCAGACCAAGAATACCCAGAAAATTCTAGAGAGAGAGAGAGAGAAGAACCTTGGAGAGAAGAAAAACCAATTTTGACCAAAATCGAGCCCCCGAATTAAAAGGAAGCCCGTGAAGAGAAAAGTGTTGTACGCTGCGTTGTCTTCAATTTAAGCTAAAAATCAACCAAGGAGAAGAGTGATAACGTGGGGGCTTCATGCTTAAGGTATGAATACGGTTCCTTTTCATTGTTAACGAGTGTATTTAGAATTTTAATGGATTAAAACGGAGGGGATAGTGTGTAGAAATGGATGAAATTCATGAAATTTTGTATGTTGATGTTGAGCCGTGGTATAGTGCTTTTGTGAGAAGGAATGAACTAAATTTATTTAGTATGTTTGGATTGTTGTGTTGTGGATTCTATGGTGCTAATGAAAGTTTAATAGTTCAAAGTGAAGTTATAGTTGTTTGCGGCTTGTTATGGAATTTTATATAGTTTATTGAATTTAGGGAAGTAATGGATTATTAATGTAGTTCATGAATTCGAAAGGAAGAAAATGTGTTGTGTTGTTTCCTTGAACTTGGAGGTTTCGGGTTTCATTATGTAGTGGATGGAATGTTGTTGAATTGTGTCGAAAGGGTTATTAATGTTAGAATGCGCTTTGAATCGATTATTGATGTTGCTTATATGGTTTTTGGTATTGTTGTTGATAATATTGGCCGCGGTATGTGTATATGTGATATTACCGCTGGGTATTTGTATGATATGTATATATGTGATATTACATTTTTGGGTATTTAATGAGCGGTATGTGTATATGTGATATTACCGTGGGTATTTGGCCGCGGTATGTGTATATGTGATATTGTATTTGGGTATTTGGCGCATGTATGTGTATATGTGATGTTCTGCATTGGGTATTTGGCTGCGGTATGTGTATATGTGTATATGTGTATATGTGATGTTGCCGCTGGGTACTTGACCGCGGTATGTGTGATATAGGCCGCTAGGTACTTGACCGCGGTATGTGTGATATTGGCCGCTGGGTACTTGACCGCGGTATGTGTGATATCGACCGCTGGGTACTTGACTGCGGTATGTGTGTATGTGACATTGGTCGCTGGGTACTTGACCGCGGTATGTGTATATGCGGTATGTGATATGTGATAATATGATGATATGATCTTAATTGTCGGGTCCCTCACTAGAGGGTTGGGACACGATAAGTGTGCATATGATATGTGGTTTTGACAGTCTGGATCATGATTAGTCGGTTAATGTCAGTTCATATGATTTGTTCTATTTTCTCTATATGTGAGACAGAAACGTTTTACAAAGGAAAGCTAAGCATTTTGGCATCCTGATTATTATATTTATCTTCTGTACCTCGTATGTACGATTTGTGTGTCAGATGCGAGCACCCTGGTATTTTGACTATTGTGCTCACTTTCTGTACTTCTGTTTCGATTATGACTTAGATTTGCTTACTGTATCTTCTGCTTTGCATACTCAGTACATATTCCGTGCGACCCCCGCTCTTCGGGGGGCGCGTTTCGTCCGCGCGGTACCACAAGATGAGTAGATGATGTTAGCGGAAGACGTTCCGGTCGGATTGGCGAGCTCCGTTTCCTCACGGAGTCTTTGGAGGTACGAGTGCTTTTGTATGGTATCGGAGATGTTGGTAGAGACTTTGCAGACAGTGTCGTGTGTGTGATATGTCAGTTTTAAGCGGCTATGTAAGCCGTCGTATTATTATGCATTATGTTACGAACTTCATATGTTTACAGATTTCATACGATGCTAGTTTTATTTGATTTGACAAAGATGAAAGGCATGCTTGTTTTCCGAAAAAAAAAATTCGTCATGTACTTGTGTCATGTTTTGCGGGACGGTATGGTTATGAGTATTACGAAAGTCAGCGGGTTCGCTCGGCCCTAGGTAAGGGTCGGGTGCCCATCACACCCTATCGGATTAAGGGTGTGACATGTAACATCTTGGCAAGGCCAACGTAGTTGTTACACCTCGCATTTGTACACATTTTGTACATTTGAATAACTCGAGTTAATGGCGGAAAGTTAAGGACAAGGTTAAAAATTATTTTTAGAATGCGTAGAGTCGTTTATTCATCCTTTGTATTGGAACGGGGCGTTAAGGACAAATTCGGAATAAGGATGAATTGGAGGCCAAGAATTGGAAACAATTTCATAAAATGGCACAAGTGTATATTGTATATTTGTGAAGTGGAATATGTATGTATGGATAAGGGATGACTAGGCCCAATTTGACTTTGGACCAAGATGACTAAGCCCAAGTAATTAGTCATCCTTAATGACTTAGGAAAATTCGAAGGTTGAAGAAAAGTTGGAGGGAAAGAAAGAAAAGAAAAATCTAGAAAAGTTGAGAAATTGAAAAAAAAAAAAAAAGGTGAAAACCGGCCAAGGGAGGCATGTGCGTGGCCATGTGCCTCCACTTAAATATATATATGTGTGTGTGAGTCATGAAGACAATACAAGTTGTCATTTTCATCATGGAAAATTCAAGAGAGTTGGAGAAAGAAGAGGAGAAGCCATCGGCTAAGGGAAAGAAAGGGGCGGCCGAACGGCCCCCTATGGAGATTTGTCATGAAAAATATTTTTCTTCAAGTTTCTCTACTAAATGAAAGGCTCTCTTCGACGTGGAGTGGTTGTTGAAGCTAGAAAACCATTCGTTTAGGCAAACACAAAAGCTAGCCGTGGAGAAGAGAATGGAAGAGGTGAGTTCAATCTCATTTTTCTTGTGTTATGCATGATTTGTACATGTTGTGGAATGTAGAAATGAAAGGAATTCATGAAAATGGGGTGCATGGTATGTTGGCCGGATATGTAATGTTGTGGCCGTGCACTATGTGATGTTGTCGAAATGGTGAAGACATTGAATTTAGCATGTTCTGTGTTGTTGTAATGCATAGAAGGTGAATTAAACTCTTGGAGTGTTGTGTGTTTTGAGGTGGCCGGAATAGGGGCTGCCTAGTGTGCATGAAATGAAGTCATGTTATCTAGAATTTTGATCGTCGTCGTTACGAGTTCTATGAAGTAAAATGAATGTTTGATGGCTCGTATTGAAGTTGTAAATCGTGTGGGCTGTTTGGAAACCAATATGGTTGTGTTGTGATTTCAATGTAGTTTCTTGAAATTGTAAGAATAATGTTGATAACGCATGGTTTGTTGATGTAGTTTATGAACTTTGAAGGAAGGAAATGTGTTATTGATGTTCCAATGTTGTGAAGATTTCGGGTAAGGGGACCCTTTGGTTGAGTTGTTTCGAATATTGTATGGATTCCTTGGAATGTTCTTAAAACGTATTTGAAAGGCCTCGGAATAATATTGAACGAATGATCAACGATGCGAGTTTGAATGCACGTAGTTTATTTGAAGGTGAATGAAATGAAGTTGAATTGAATATTGATGTGTTGCCGAATAGTTGTTGATATTGTTGTTTGGTTTGGTAGGGTTGAATTCCCGGGTTGTTGTTGATTGAAAATGGCCAAGTTGAACTTGGCGGGATGGAGTATTTACAAGGGAAGTGCTGCCGAAATTTCGGTAGGCATGTGTACCTTAAGATTCAATCTTTAAAAGCCTCACAACAAAGTTTGGTAAAACATGACCAAATTAGATTAAGGCGGAGTTGCGGCTTGGATTTGGAGTAGCGAAGGAGCGAGAAAGAGGTATGTAAGACTTCACTTTCCTTCTTTGGCATGTCCTAGACACGGTAGGCTTGAACACGGGCCTCGGGGACAATTCTTTCCCGTAAATCCGAGATTGAAATTAACTACTATTCATTCAGTGAAATTGAATTAGAACTTGCGCGAAATGTCGGAAAAACTTCTTAAACATCCAGAACTTACCCAAATAAGACTTGATTACTCTAAGACCCTCCCAAGTGACGCCATGAACTGTAATATATGTAAATTTGATACGCCGCCTCGTTTGACTCGAGGTGGGCCCTATTCCCGAATCCTCACTTATTGTCTCATTTGACTTATTTTCATTCTATAGTTAAGGAAGGATTTTGACTACTAAATAATAATAATTGTTTTTGCAAATCCCTCGATTCCAAAACATGATTTTCCTTCTTGAAAGTTTACAAGTTGGTTTCCAAAATATTCTTTCCTTCAAAACCAAGTTTTACAATATTGCCATTTTCCAAAATATACATTTTTCTTTAAAAACTAAATTTTACAATGTTGCTAATTTTTACGACCTAAACAACGGCTATAATCCTATGATGACTATGAATCTATGATGCCTATGATCCTACGACGACTATGGTCCTATGATGGCTATGGTTCTATAGTGATTTGTGATTCCACGTTGCCTATGATTCTATGATGTCCGCTATGCTATGTACGTAACCGAGATGCTATGACACGTTCTATGTTGATAAACTCGCCTTATGATTTTCGTCCCTTCAAGGTGAGACAAAGCGACCATGATTACTCCATAAAGCGATCGGAGGGTTTCGACCTTACGTCACTCCGATGGATACACGATTTTCTTGGGCTCCCCTGCGCTATGATGTATATATATATATATGTGTATAAAAATGTATTTGGGGAAAAGCGGGAAAAAGAGCGGAGCGCTATGAGCGGGTTACTCACGGTGCGTGTATCCGTGCTTGACTTGATATCATCCGGACGCGGGATGCCGGACGTGGGGAATTATACTATGTGGGCGGGCGATATATTCGGTGCTATGATATACTATGCTATGCTATGATTCTATGATATACTATGCCATGCTATGGTACTATGACATAAATTCTATTTTCTATGCCTATGAAAAAAAATGTTCTTTTTCAAAAAAAAAAACAAGCATGCATGGCATCCGCCCCTATGGGGTCCTTATATGCACCGAGTTACTCGGTTATCCTACGATATGTTCTATGTTTCTATGCAGACACCGTCCCTATGTACAGGTTATCCCTTTCCCTCACGACATGGAATCTCGTTATTATTCATGCTTATATCTTTTACTATGTTGCTATGCCTGCCTTACATACTCAGTACATTGTTCGTGCGACCCCCCTCTTCTTCGGGGAAATTTGCGTTTCATCGCGCGGTAGTACACCAGGATGATCAGACGCTATTATAGACGATGTTCCAGCGGAGTTGGCATCTCCATTTGCTCTGGAGGATTGCCGGGTCAAAGGCCCTATGCTATGATATCATGTCCAAGTTAGAGACTTTGCAGACAGAGTCGTGGGTTCCAGGAGTCAGTTTGTACTACGATATAAGTTCTGTATAGATGTATATTTTATTTGATTCTAAGCAACAAAGGAATATTTCAGCAGTCTTATTATGTATACTTGTCATAGAGATTTCAAAAAAATTGGTACGTAGAAAGAGTCAGTGGGTTCGCTCGGCTCCGGTTACGGGGTCGGGTGCCCATCACACCCTAGTGAGATCGGGGTGTGACAGTAGTAGCGGATGCTCCTAGTCGTAAATCCATGGGTAGCTTGTCACATTTTCAACCAGAGAAAAGTGAACTAGCCCGTGATGTTTGTCAGCTAGCCAGTTTTGGAATCCGGTTGATAGACTCAGGTGATACGGGAGTTACAGTTCAGGATACAGCAATGTCATCTTTGGTAACGGAGATAAAGGATCCTGTTCTAGTTCACTACCTAGATACAACCCCACAGAAATAAAAGATACCCTTTCTGACCACATGAGATGGAGTGCTCAGGTATTGAGGTAGACTGTGCGTTCCTAATATTGCAGGCCTCCGTCAGCAAATTATCGGGGAAGCCCATTATTCTCGCTATTCTATCCATCCAAGCACAACAAATATGTTTCATGATCTCAAGGAAGTGTATTGGTGGGATAGTATAAAGAAAGATATAGCGGAGTTTGTTGCTCAGTGTCCAAATTGTCAGCAAGTCAAGATAAAGCACTAGAAGCCCAGAGGTTTATTACAGGCTATGGAGATTCTGACATGGAAAGGGGAGCTAATTAATATGGATTTCATTATAGGCTTGCCCCGTACTCAGTGGAAGTATGATTCGATATAGGTCATAGTTGATAGGCTTACAAGGTTAGCTCATTTTCTGCCTGTCAGAACGACTTATTCAGCTGAAGACTAAGCGAAGCTCTACCTTAGAGAATGCGACTTCATAGTGTTCCTATAGCCATTATCCCATATAGAGGGGCACAGTTCACAGCTAATTTTTGGAAATCTTTTCAGAATGGATTGGGGACTCAGGTGAGTCTTAGTACTGCATTTCATCCACTGACAGATGGACAAGCGGAGCGTACTATACAAACACTTAAGGACATGCTGAGAGCTTGTGTGATTGACTTCTGAGGTAGCTGGGATGATCATTTGCCTCTTAGTGAGTTTGCATATAATAACAGTTACCATTCCAGTATCCAGATGGCTCTTTATGAGACTTTATATGGGCGGAGATGTAGATCCCCTATAGGGTGGTTTGATGTAGGAGAAAATCAGCTAGTAGGCCTAGATTTAATTCAGCAAGTAGTTGATAAGAGGAAAATGATTCAGGAAAGATCACTAACAGTACAGAGTCGACAGAAATCCTATATGGATAATCGGCGACGCAAGTTAGAGTTTGAAGTAGGCAATTGGGTCTTCCTGAAAGTTTCGCCTATGAAGGGAGTGACGAGATTTGGCAAGAAGGGTAAGTTAAGTCCTCGATATATTGGGCCATATAGGATCATTCGCATAGTGGGTAAAGTAGCATATGAACTAGAACTGCCTTTTGAGTTAGAATCTGTACATCCGGTATTTCATGTATCTATGCTCCGTAAGCGGATGAGAGATCCTTTGAGAATTGTACCGGCAGTTGATATCCAGGTGATCGAGCAGTTATCCTACGAGGAGACCCCAGTGGCTATATTAGATCGACAGGTTCGTCGTTTGCGAACTAAAGATGCGGCCTCTGTTAAAGTACTCTAGAGAAATAATAATGTTGAAGAAATGACTTGGGAAGCTAAAGAGGAGACGAAGGATAAGTACCCGTACTTATTTCCGTTGTCCGAGGAGGCTCAGTGTTACACCTCGGAAATTTTTCCGTTGATGCACAGTGAATAGACTAACGAAGAGCACGAAGTATACGGTATTTTGATAAGTAAGGAATGACATTTGATGACCCTAATTAAGATTTCAAAGACATTGGAGGTAAGAGAAGAAAGTTGCCAAGAAAAGGAAAGGCATACGATATGTATCAGAAAGGATTTACGAGTAACAAGTTAACGATGATTTGATGATGCTTTGGAGAAGAGTTATAACATCCCTTAGATTGTTAGTGAGGTGCTAAACAAGTGTTAAGAAGGGGTTCCATAAGGATTGGAGATCAAACGAGTCGACGAGAACGAGTTCGGAATGACTGGGCATTATACAACCCAACATACTGGCCGTATAAATTATGCTGGCCGTATGTTTGGCTGTATCATCAGCCCAGATTAGCACTCCTCACTGGACCAAATCTATGGCCAGACATACGGTCAGTAAAATTTATACGGACCGTATGTTGGTCCGTAGAATATGGTCGGGACTGAATTGTGTATTATTAATAAGGGACCAAGTTTCATTTCATTTCATTTCCCTTCACACCCCTTCTCTCTAGAACTCTCTAGAATACTTCTCCTACAAGAATTCAAGAGATATTAGTGATCAATTTCATCAAACTAAGTGAATCAAGTGTAAGAAACCCATTAAAGTTCATTCAAGACAAGAAATCCAAGTGAAGGTGAAACTAGGATTTTGCTCAAGTGAAGTGTTTCCACCCAAGGTTCATTCCTAAACCATCTACGGTAATTTTTATGTTATTTCCATATTGTTTAAGGTATTGAAAAGTTGAAACACTTGGATGGTAGAAGGAAATAGAAAATGGGTCATGAATGTGGGAATAGTGTCATTTTTGAGTAATAGCTTGGATTGAGTCATGATTCTTGATGTGTTGCAATTATTGTTATGTTATAAACAATGTTAAGAACACGAGATAGACATTGTATATGAATGAATGTAATCGTGTGCTATGACCATGAATATGGATGATTGGAAGTAAATTGAGAAGTAAGGATAATGTATGTGAATAAAGAGTATTGTTATGATGTTAAGAATGTTATTATTGATGTTTGGGAGTTGATATATGATATGGAGGAAGTTGTATAAATAAAGGAGATGATGTCCAATTTTCTCTAGCTTTAGTCAAGTATGCTAAGCTATCGATTTCCTAATGATAGTATTACTCTAATGAAGGTAGAAACGTGAGCATTGAAGGAGAACGTGCAAGTGATAGAATAGTCGAACGAAGAGGTATGTAAGGCTAACCCTTCTTTCATAAGGCATGGTTCTTTGGCCAAAAATCTATTCTTCTATGAGCCTATGATGTCCTCCAAATGATTCGATATCTAAAAGCTACCAAGCTTATCATTCTCGATATGTTACGATTGTACTGAATTACTTATATGATGAGAAATACCCTAGGGATAGATGTAATGAACGATGATAGTAATGATGCTAATAAGCTTATGGGCTTTTATGTATATGTGCCTATGTATGGCTATTATGAAACCCCGAGCGTATATGGCCGGGTAGAATATAGAATATATATATATAATCCGCGCGCACCACTGCAGTTGGGTACGGATAACCCTGAGCCTTGGTAGGGCCAGGTATGTATGACCCTGAGCCTTGGTAAGGCCAGGTATGTGAAACACCGAACCTTTATGGTCGGGTATGCTATGTATATGCAATGTATACGAATATGAATATGTAAATGAATACGAGTATGAATGGAAATATGACTACGGATACGAAATGTAAATGAGTACGGATACGAATACGGATACGGATATGGATGTATGTACACGGAAACACAATAGAAATGGAATGTCCCTATGAAAGGCAAGTAAGTGTTACGATGAAGATACTACTATTTCCCATCCTATGATATTTCATATGTTGTCTATTATGCTTTCATAATGATGTTGATCATGCTTTACATACTCAGTTCATTCTTAAATGTGACATCCTTACGTTTGTGGACAACTGCGTCATGCCTACGGTGGTGGCAGGAGATAGACTTGATCCATAGCTTCATTACTCAGGGACTATATAGCGGAGCTCCATTTCATTCGAAGCTACAGCTTTTGGTATTCATTCTTTTGTGAACATATTTATGGGCATGACGGGGTCCTGTCCCGCCTATATGATATGACATACTCTTCTTAGAGGCTCGTAGACATGTGTATATGGTTAGATGTGTTTGGCCTTGTCGGCCTATATTTTGGATATCGTTTGTTAGCCTCGTCGGCTTGTGTACATCTATAGGGGCATTGTTATTGATGATGATATATATATATTTATATATATATGTGTGTGTGTGTGTGTGTGTGTGTGTGTGTGTGTGTGTATGTGTTGTATCCCAATGGAATTAGTATGAATAATGGAGGGAAAGTATGATTTAGCTATGTGGCTCACCTAGATGTTAATGTGAAATTATGTTAATAGGTGCCTGGGTGGGTTAGCATCGGGTGCCCGTCGCGGCCCTCTGGTTGGGTCGTGACAAAAGTGGTATCAGACGGTTCTTTCTAGGGTGTGTCTACGAGCGTGTCCGGTAGTGTCTTGGTTATGGGTGTGTTGCGCGCCACGCTTATAAACAAGAGGTCCGGGCATTTTAGGAATGAATGACCTTCTTTCTTCATAAGATCGTGCGATAGAGCTATGATATAAGAACTTCCTTCTCTTTAACCGTGTGTTATGTATTTCAAAAATGCCTTAAAGAAAGGCCACGGTGGCGGAAAAGCGGTGAAAGAGCACGCCGCGGTTGTAGAGAAAGTGAGTCTCGAATGCGCTCGATCTCGGTCCTCCCATTCGGTGCCTGTTGCGAGGGGAGCGTGAGCGAGCCTCGGCGTGTGACTCCGGCACCTCCGGTTCCTCCCGGATGCTTCGAGCCAAGATGTAAAAGAAGCCATTCATTTGCTTACTCGGTGGTTGCGCCGGACTCGGCGGCAAGGTGATAACTTTTTGTTAGTGCAAGGGCCCGTGATTTTATTAGCTTGAACCCTCCGAAATTCTTTGGATCAAAGCCAAATGAGGACCCTCAGAATTTTATTGATGGAAAGTTGAGGACACTTCAGTTGATACATGCCTCGGACACCGAATCGGAGGAGTTAGCATCCTATAGATTGAGGGATGTTGCGGTTCATTGGTACACGATTTGGATGGCTTCACGGGGAGCCAATGCGCCTCCCCCGGTATGACAAGAATTTGTAGATGCCTTCCTTCGACATTATTTGCCTCCAGAAGTTCGGCGAGCTAGAGCGGGAAGCTGCTTGAATTTGAGCAAGGAAGCATGAGTGCTTTAGAGTATAGTCTCCCTTCAATTCTTTGGCTAGGTATGCTTCGGCCATGGTAGCGGATATGGGTGACCGAGTGCACCGATTTGTGAAAGGCCTAGGGCCACATTTGATGGATAGGTGCTTGACTGTGTCCCTTCAGGACAACATGGATATTTCACGCATCCAAGCCTATGCTCAGAATTTAGAAGAAAGCCTACAACAACAAAGAAATGAGCGTAAGCATGATAGAGGGTATAACAAAAAGGCTAGATCTTCGGGTCCGATGAATGAGTATAGAGGCATGCACAAATGGCAGTTTTCTAGGCATTCAGGCCATCCTATGACTAGTGCGCCTCCACAATTTTCAGCCCAGAGATTTGATAGATCTACTCATTCCAGGCCGAGTCAGAGCTTTTCAGGATCTCAGTTCAGGGGTGATTCGGGTCATACGAGGCCACCCGTGCTACGATGTTCCCAGTTGGAAAGTTACATTGGGGTCAGTGCCGTTTGGGTTCAGAGGTTTTCTATTCATGTGGTTGACCAGGCCATATTATACGTAATTGGCCTTCAGTTGGTGGTAGAGGTAGGACCCAGCCTTCAGGTTTGGTAGCTGGATGTTCATCATCTATACGACCTATGGATCCAGGTTCACATGCGCCAGTCGGTCATGGTAGAGGCAGAGGGAGAGTCCCCAGTTCTAGCGGTCCTCAGCACTATATTTATGCTTTAGCTGGATGCCAAGATCTTGAGCCTTCTCCTGATGTTGTCACAGCTATATTATCGGTATTTTCTCATGATGTATATGCTTTGATAGGTCTGGGCTCCACATTGTAATATGTTACTTCGTATATTGCGGGTCATTTTAGAGTCAAACCGGAGTCGATCAAACTTTTTGAGGTGTCTACGCCCGTCGGCGAGTCGGTAATAGCTAGCCGAGTATATAGAAATTGCATAGTTGTGATTTGTGACCATCGTACTATGATTCACTTTGTTATATTCCGCATTTCGTGCAATGGGATATTCCGAGTCAATTGCGGAAAGTTAACGACAGGGCTATTTTTCAACTTTATTTTAAGGTACAAGTCGTTTATGATTTTATTGGATGGAAATATTAAAGAAAGTTTGGGGTTAAAAATGAATTTTGGAAAGTTAAAAGTTCATGAAATTAAAGCCAAGGTGGAGTGGGCCA